>NW_028234436.1:2034714-2042214 GCF_977035675.1 Penaeus japonicus
GTCAGAAGCATTGTGAACCGACCCGAGCCAGCTTTCAGGTTGAATTATACCTGTTGACAATTGAAACAGCAGTTCCCTCAGGAGTGAAAGAATGTCTACCCAGTCCTGGAACGTATCCCATGTATAGATATCTATAATTGTATATATACTTTTGCTATTCTGAATTTATGTAAAATATATTCTATATTTGTTAAGATAGATTTTGATTTATCCTTATGATTCACGTGACTAAAGGGTGATCCCTCCAATTCTTAGAAAACGAAACAAAAAGAAATACAAACTATGTACAATGGCGCAATGAGAAGGATCGGAGCGCAATAAGTTAAAAAAATCCTAAAAGTCACGCTAATCATAAAGACTTAAAGTATTTATTTCTGATATGTTGTCTTTTTAAGGTATTGCTTGTGGGATGTGCTTACTATGTTAAACTACCTGGTGACTGTTGAAGCCATGGTGAGTTTTTTGTGAACACCGATGCATGCAAACAAGGGAGATACAGGTAAGGCAAGTGATTTGATTGTGATATAGTGGAGTTTTTTTTTTTAAGTGTCGTTTTCGCTGATTCTCCTACATTACAAGTCTAGTGAAGTTGTCAGTCACTTCATGATTAGTTGCGTTGCAGGTCCGCTAAGTGCACTATTGCCTGGCGGTACCACGTAACTTGGCGCCGGCTATATAATGCTGTGCGGATAGTTGTAAGCCGTGTATGCCATGTGGAACGAGTTTCCCTTTTGTTAAGCTAATGCCCATACCTTGATAATGTACGCCCGTGTTATAAATTTATCCAGGGTCAGTTATTTTTGTTAACGTACTTGGGATTGGTCACTTATGTAATTGTTTGATAGTGTACTATACTTTCTTAGTCACTTATGTAATTGGTCGTCTAATTGTGTGCTATACTTTCATAACTACGGGTATTTTATTGGTGCATTGTTGTATGTGGCAGTGATTTCGTGTTGAAGTGTAGCGAATATGACGAGTTACATCGTAGATATAGTGAAAGAGGCTCTGGCCTTAGGTATGAAATCAGGTGTCACAACTGATACATGAAGAACAGGCATCCTCTAAAGAAAAAGCTGATAGGGAAGAACGGGCGGCTGAGCGAGAACTTAAGAAATGTCAAATGCAAGCAGAAGAGGCCGATAGACAACGCGAACATGAAAAAAACATGTCTGAATTACGACTCCCGAATACCATTGAAAGTAATGAGTCCGTTCGTAGTGACACTAGTGCTTCGTTACAGTTTTATGAAGGGTTAAAGTTGCCGACTTTTAACGATGGTCACGGTGACATAGACCGGTATTTACAACGTTATGAAAGATTTGTAAAGCTACGCAAGTGGAATAACACTGATTATTACGTGTATTTAGGTTCACTTCTTAGTCATGCTCTTAAGGTTTATGTATCGCTGCCAGATGATACTGTGGGTGATTATGGTAAACTGAAAGACGCCTTGCTAAGAGCCTATTCAGTAGATGCCGACAAGACGGAAATTTCGTGAGAACAAATGTCGGGATAAAGAAACTTGTGTCCAATTGGTTGCTCGAATGGGACAATATTCAGAGCGATGGATTTCCCTGAGTAATATCACTAACGATTTCAAGTCATTGTTTGATTTTTTGATAAGAGAGCAGCTTTTAAGCAATTGTAATTCGGATATGAGAATCTTTTTGAAGGAACGTGAGTTTGAGACTGTAGTAGAGATGACTTAATCGGCTGACAGATATCGTAGTGCTCATTTGTGCTCACTACTTCAAATCAAACCAGCAAAATACAGACATTAATTCTGAGGTGACATGTCATGGGTGTGGAAAAGCTGGTCATATTAGGCGTAATTGTCCAGATAATCCGAGAAATTATAGGAACAAAAGTAACACTGCTAAAGTTTATTTTGTGTTTGAAACAGAGCTATCGCCAAATAACTGTATGTTTGACTCTAATGGTTTCATCTTCAACAAACCCACAAAAATGATGTTAGGTTCGGGATGCTCCTCCATCATTGTTAAGGATTCATTAGTTCCCTCTAAATATAAGATGGGTAAATTAGTAAAAGTGTATGACTATTTGGGCATTCCTAAGTATTTCCCTCAAGTCAGGTGTCTCATTAAAAGCAGGTTTTATACTGGTTGGACGAAGGCTATAGCTTCCCCCAATAAGTTCGCAGATGTACTGATTGATCTTATTCCAGGTGTGAGATTGCCAACTGAACCCTATCCTTCTGATGACCCAAACCTTCCTTCGGTTGATAAAGCTGATCTACCATCCTCAGTCCGTCCTAACCGCCCTGAAACTCTGGACCCAATCCATCCGAACAATCCTGAAACTTCCTCCCCTAACCTGACCCCCACTGATGAAAATCAAGTATGCACTGCACACTCTGAAGTAAAGAAAACGGAGTCGCATTTACCTATAGTTTCGATGACCGTAGTAATAAGAAAAAAGAAACTAAGCCACTTTCTTGTCCGGTTATGGTGGAGTTGGATTTGAGTAAAGATTCGTTTCTTCGCGCCCAGAATTCATGCCATACATTAAAGGTAGTTCGAGAAAAAGTAGAGACTGGATCAACAGAAAAGGTGAAGTCTAGATCGGTCAAGTATGAACGAATTAATGGCCTCATATACAGGGTTTGTTATCAAAGTAAACATGAGTACGAGATTGATAACAGGCAGTTAGTTGTCCTTGCTGTATACAGAAGTAAAGTTCTTCAGCTTGCTCATGATTCCATGACTGCTGGTCATTTTTCACACCGAAAAACTAGCTTAAAGGTATTTGAAAACTTTTGGCCGGGTGCAGGAGCAGATATAAAGAAGGTATCTCCTAAGGGCCTAGTTAAAAAGGTACCTATGAAAACTGTACCTGTAATACAAGAACCGTTTTCAAGAGTAGCTATTGATATCGTAGGACCATTCTCTCCTAGCTCCGATCGGGGACATAGATATATTCTAACTTTAATTGATTATGCTACATGGTACCCCGAAGCTATTCCTCTTAAGTATATAGATACAATTACCATTGCTGAAAGCCTGGTAGACATTTTTTCTTGCGTAGGCATTCCTAAGGAAATTCTATCCGATCGAGGAACTCAATTTCGATCAGACCTTATGAGTGAAGTTCATAGACTCCTGTCCATTAAAGCCCTCTACACTACGCCTTATCATGCTAGCTGTAATGGGATGGTTGAACGTCTCAATGGCGTCCTTAAATCAATGCTGAAAAAGCTCTGCTCTGCTCATCCATGTGATTGGGATCGTTATTTACCAGCAGTTCTCTTTGCATACAGGGAAATTCCAAACGATTCTCTTAAGTTTTCACCATTTGAATTGTTATACAGGAGAACATTAAGAGGTCCCTTGAACATTTTACATGAACTTTGGTTGAATGAAGAGATTAACCAGGAAATAAGAAGCTCATATCAATATGTTACTGATCTGAGAGCACGTTTGGAAAAGACTGCTAAATTAGCTGCAGCTAAAGCAGAAATCAGCAGTAGAAGTTATAAATACTATTATGATGTGAAATCTAAGAATAGAAAATTAGAAATTGATGACGAAGTCCTTGTCCTTTTGCTCACAGATCACAATAAATTGATAATGCAGTGGAAAGGTCCCTATACTGTAGTTGCATGTAAAGATAATAGGTGTTGATTATTCTATCAAGGTTCATGAAAAAACAAATTATTTCATAACATGCTTAAAAAGTATCACAGACGAAAAAATGTATCTTCTAAAGAGAACAAAGTAGTACAAATTTGTGTTTGAGGATAACACTGAAAATCATCCAATATATTGTGAACCTACCTCTGACCATATTAATGAAGCACCAGAATTAAATATTTACGGAAACCTTTCACGTGAACAAGCCAGTGATATAAATTTTTTTATAAAGGATTTTGTAGATGTATTTTCTGATAATCCAGGTTATACTAAGACTATTGAACCTGTAATTAAGCTAGAATCTAATGTACCGGTGAGTAAGAAACCCTATCGTATACCACATCACCTCACAGATGTATTCGATAAGGAAGTAGATAGTATGCTTGAACTGGGTATAATTGAGCCATCTGATTCATCCTATTGTTCTCCTGTTGTTCTTGTTCGTAAGTCTGACAATACATGAAGATTCTGTATTGATTTCCGTGGATTAAATGATGTAACATCTTTTGATTGTGAGGCTATGCCTACCATTGGAGATGCTTTAGGTAACTTCACAAATTATAAATATTTTTCAGAATTAGACCTAACTAAGGGCTATTGGCAAATCCCCCTTTCCAAAGAATCTAAAATGTATACAGCATTTGCTCCAAGCAGAGGATTAATGCATTTTGTTATGATGCCCTTTGGTTTGAAAACCGCTTGTGTCACTATTGTGTGCTTAATGTTATTTCTGGACTTAAAAATACTACTTGCCATTTTAATAATATTGTTATACATAATACGAAATGGTCTGAACACTTGCAGGATTTGAGAGAACTTCTGACTAGGTTACGGTTGCATGGTCTAACGGCTGGGATCAGCAAGTGATACTTTGGTTATCCTAAGATCAAGTACCTTGGTTTGCTGCTTGGAAACAACGCCCTAACACCACTTGAGGCAAGAGTGAAATCTATAACAGAAATGCCCCTTCCTAATACAAGGAAGGAATTACGATCTTTCCTCGGTACAGTAGGATTTTATAGAAAATTAATTCCTAATTTCTCAACCATAGTTGCTCCATTGCATGATATGCTTAAAAAGCTCAGTAGTAATAAACTGAAATGGAATGAAATTCAGAATGACAGTTTTCAGAAGTTAAAATCAAAGCTTTCTAATAATCCTGTGCTTTGCTTGACTAACTATGAGAAGTCTTTTTATTTAAGAACGGATGCTACTGATAATGGGTTGGGTGCTGTGCTTCTCCAAGAAGTTAATAACATTAAAATGCCCATTGCTTATGCCATCCGAAAGTTATTAGAAAGAGAGAAGAATTATGCTACAATTGAAAAAAAAAAATGTCTAGCTATTGTGTGGGCAATAGATAAGTTTAAGAATTATTTATTTGGCAAGGAATTTGCCTTTCAGACAGATCAGCAACCTCTTACTTACTTTAGAAATATGAAGAGCTCCAATAGCAGATTAGTCGGTGCCCTGTGTAAATATGTTAATGTCTCATTCTATCACTCCTAATACAATTTGAAATTTTATCTTGGTAAAGGGGAATTGTAAAGGATTTAGATAGAATGAAAATGTAATTTCTTTATATTAATAATATGATTTGCTGAATTGTAATGTCTTAACAAAAACGTATCTCCCTTAGTTCTGCGCATGCGCGGTGGTATACTACTAGTACCCCCCTGGAGTAGATAGTCCAATTTGCCACAGGTCTAGCTCGTATGAGTACTGGGTACACCTGCTCGTGAGTTTTTGTACATTTTTATACATTTACATAAATATATCTTGTGAGAATCAGCTGGGGTAATATGAAATAGCAATCTATTTATTTTAGATTATTTCGCATTGCAGCCTTTTTTGTTCAAATGATTGAATGGATATCTGCCGGTCAGAAGCATTGTGAACTGACCCGAGCCAGCTTTCAGGTTGAATTATACCTGTTGACAATTGAAACAGCAGTTCCCTCAGGAGTGAAAGAATGTCTACCCAGTCCTGGAACGTATCCCATGTATAGATATCTAAAATTATAAGTATACTTTTGCTATTCTGAATTTATGTACAATATATTCTATATTTGTTAAGATAGATTTTGATTTATCCTTATGATTCATGTGACTGAAGGGTGATCCCTCCGGTTCTTAGAAAACGAAACAAAAAGAAAGACGAACCATGTACAGTGTGTATGTATGCATAGACACTGTTTATATATGAGTGCTGTGTATATACATGCTGTCGGGAGCACAACCCACAAGTTACACATACATATCTGTATAAGGGCATAGACATCCATGCACATCGCTTGGAATGTGTGTATAATTGCATTTATGCTGTGCATGCATGGGCGCAATTTATATATAAACACATACATAAGTGCAGGCACGGGAACACGCAAGAACATGCAAGCATGCATTTTGTGCAGGCCCTGCACATGTATATAAAACAAATACCCATTCTCACTGGAGTAGACCAAGAGGTAGTGAGCTAGATCGGGGGATGCTAAGATCTTCTAATAACATCCAAGACTAGCTCAAACGTGTTATTGGAGATTAATGGTAGTTCTGACTAAATTACCCCCCCCCCCCACCAAAAAATGATTTCACTGTCAAAACTACGTCCCTCATTCCCCGGAAGCAAAAGAGCCCCTGGTCACGGCGGCGATCAGGATCGCTCTGGAGCAGAGGGTGCTAAAAATATCCGGTTAGACCCAGGCTTTACAATACAATGTAAGGACTCTGAGAACGGAATCTGATCTTTTGACACTGCTTGAGGAACTTTCATTTATCAAATGGGCTATTGTAGGTCTTTCTGAAGTTAGAAGACTAGACGAAGAGCAGAAATTACTAAATAATGGACACTTACTAAACTGGAGAGCTAAACCCCTGGATAGCAAACAAGAATTAGGAGTAGGTTTCTGAGCTCACTAGCGCCTTGAAAAGAAAAAAAAAATATTAGGGAATTCTACAGTGTGAGCAAAAGAGTAGCTTCTGTAATACTAAAACTAAACAACAGACATTACTTTAAAATTTTAAAAATTATCCAAGTATATGCTCCTGCCGGCAGTCATAGTGATGAAGAGATAGAACACTTCTATGAAGATGTGCAAGCAGTTACTGATAGGGCAAAAACCCATCTTACCATGATTCTGGGGGATTTTAATGCCAAGATAGGAATAAGGGAAGATGGGGAAACCTCAGTTGGGAAACATGAAGTTGGTACCAGAAATGAGAGAGGGCAAACACTAATAGAATTCACTGAAGCTCGATCCCTTAAAATTATGAAAACATTCTTCGAAAAGAGATCCGGGAGGAAGTGGACATGGAAATTGTCATCCGGCATTAAAAACGAAATTGACTTCATAATCACCAATAGGCGCGACATTGTACAAGACGTAAGCGTTATCAATAAAGTAAATGCCGGTAGCGACCATAGACTGGTCAGAAACCGAGTTAAATTACAGCTAAAAGGGGATGAAATAATTTCATACAGAGGGCTCTCGTTAATCTAATTATTATTAAGAATAGGGCAACGGAATTGAGTCTTAACATCCGAAACAGATAATCAGCTCTCGAAGATCTTGACATAGACCAAATGAACGACCAATTCAATAAGATATTAAGGGAAGCTGCACTTGAAAAGGGCGGTAAAGACGAAATAGAAAAGTTCAGTAATCTTTCGGTAGACATAAAAAAGCTTATGAAACAGCATAGGGACATGAAAATAACATCAATCAGAGACAAAATAGAATAAGCAGAGCTGACTAAGAAGATGAAGAAGAAAGATAATTTAACATACGAAAAATAAATGAAGCACTGCTTTCCGGCACTAGCCTTAAGGCAACAAAGAGAAGGCTTGG
>NW_028234436.1:2047214-2057214 GCF_977035675.1 Penaeus japonicus
CCCCCGCCTTCCACTGCCTACTGCCGTCTTTCTTCAGCTGATCCGTCTGTGTGTGGATTCTAACTCCTCTTTCGAAGGACGTTTCTACTCTCAGACCTTCGGTGTTGCTGTGGGCTCTCCCCTCTCTCCTGTCTTGGCCAACCTGTTCATGGAGTACTTCGAGGCTGAGCTTCTTTCCTCCATCTCCCTTCGTCCTGCTATTTGGCCGAGATACGTCGACGATGTCTTTGCCCTCTGGCCCCATGATCCTGCTCTCTTCCCGGATTTCCTGGATAAGCTGAATTCCTTCTCTCCTTCCATTCGTTTCAAGGTTGAATGGGAGGCAGACGATCAGCTCCCCTTCTTGGACACCTTAATTCACCGCTCAGGTGACTCCTTCTCTTTTTCAGTGTATAGAAAACCCATGCACAGCGGGATGTATATACACTTCTTCTCCTACCACCCTCTCCATGTTAAGAGAGGTGTCGCCACCTCTCTCTTTCTCCGTGCTCTCCGCATATGTGACCCGCAGCACCTGGATGAAGAGATCAGTTTTCTACGTCGATCCTTCGGCAAGCTGGGGTACCCTCGTTTCGTCCTTGACGCCGCGCTCTCCAACGCCCGCCGCACCTTCTACCAGGACCCTCCCCCCAGAGAGACTTCTCACCTGCCTGTCCTCAGCCTTCCTTACACCGAGGAAATCCACTCTCTTCGTCGCTCGCTGCACCCTCTCAACTGCAGGCTTACCTTTCGCCAGGTAAACACTCTCCGCCGCAACCTGGTCCACACCCGTCCTCCTTCGTCTGCCAAGATAGGCACCTATGCCATCCCTTGCTCCTCCTGTGAGAAGCAGTACTTCGGGGAGACCGGCGCTTGTCTCAACAAACGTGTGTCCCAACACAGGTACGCGGTTTCCAGGGGACACACCAACAACGCTCTCTTCTGCCACCAATGGGACACAGGACATCGCATAGACTGGGCAGCTGCCCGCATTCTGTTCCCTTCCGCTGATGTCCATGCCCGCAGATTGGTGGAATCTTCTCTCATTAACAGGCTGCCGAATTTCAATCTGAACAGTGGCTTTTCTCCTGCTGACGGTCTTCTATCCTCACACATTCTCCGTTTGTTACCTTACCCCGGACACCCTTCACACAGACCGCCGGACCCAATGACCTGACCTGACCTGCCCCGGTTCCGTTCGTTGTTCCGCCTCTGCCTCCGTTTCCGTACTCCTGTCCTCGTTTGACCTTCTTGCACCGTGTTACTCCCCCCTTTACCCTTTTATATACCCTCTTGTTCTTCTCCTCCTCAGACCTGAAGATGGGATCCAGATGGATCTTGAAACTGTCGTCTCATTTTCAATAAATCTATTTTGTGTATAGTTGGTTTATCTGCCATATATATATATAATATATATATATATATATATATATGTATATATATATATATATATATATATATATATATATATATATATATTAACTTTTTGTAGGAGGCACTAAATCGTTACCTGAGATCTCCTTCTTCCTGTAAATGTGTGTCTTTGTTTCTGAATTAATTTTACATTTGAAATATACAAACATATTCACACCAACTACATGTCCGCATGAACACACATGTGCACATACAAGAATAAAGTCAGACAGTATTACAATTGATTGCTTTGCCATTCCTAAGAGTGGGCGGAGAGAGGAGAAAAAAAAATACTGCTCTTGTGGCAATCCCTGGGTGCACTATCTTGTTCGACCCTTCGTCTCAATGTCCACTTTCATCACTGTTTGTGGCCAATCAGGTTATATAGAGTTTTGTTTTGTTTTCTTTTAGTTTTATGTAGTCGTTGTTATTATATCTCGGTATTATTATGTATTATTATGCTTTCTCTTGTGTCACTTCCTTTGAATCAGTTTTACCATGACCTCTACAGCACATAGTAGAGAAGTCATATGGTGCATGTCTCATCTAACCCGGCCATCAAGTACATTAATAAGAAAAAAAATATTTTGCCTTCTTTTTTCGGAAATAGCCCATGGCCTAAGTGGCTTTCGCAAATTCTGAATGCAGGACCTGTGAAAATAAAATGCCATGTCAAAAAACAATGAGATACATTGATCTCCGGGCCTAAGTGCATGGAATGCGCGCTGGCCTTTCATGATCTACATTCATAAAGTTCTAGTTTTACAGAAGTTTCTACTAAATTCATTCTTAAAACAACGGAAAATAACAAATGCCACCAGAAAACCTGAGCTATGTTATTTTCTGAGAGATAAAGATTAAATTGCTTACCTTTGCTTGCACAGGGCATTTTCTATTTATTTCCTTGGATTGCACACGTAACCTCTCCACTGACCATCTGGTTGTAGGCCTTTTTTTAACATTTCAGAGCGGCTATGTTGGGGCTTGGTCTGGGTAGGTAATCTTTTTTATTTCAAATTTCCTAAAATATTTTTCTCTTTCATCCTGTTGGAGACCTTCTCTATACTTTTTTTTCTCTTTCATTCAGTTGCTTTTTCGAAATTTTAGACATGGTCATTTCTTCATGTTTTTCTTTTAATCAAAACATGAGACAGAGGGGCCAAAAGTGGCTCCGGATAGTGGACCTCGCACTTCAGGGAGTATTGGACAAATTCGGTCAGGCAGGGCATGAGCATTCATCGGAAAACGAGTGTGTGTGTAAGCACATGTGTGTGTGTGTGGGGGGGGGGGGTGCAAATCAAACAGACCTTAGTGGATTAGCTAGCTAATGCTAGTATGAGATATGTCAGAACCTTGCGTTTTTTCACAAATTTTATGCATTTTAAGCGCTTTTAAGCATTCGGAACGAAGGTATATTCCTATCTACGATAAGTATATTTAATGGGCAAAGTATATTTTTGCCTGACACAGAATGGGTTGATTATGTTCTTTTCAAAATCGCTCTTTGACTTTTTCGTGTTTTAAGTATACTCAGACCACGAGAAAGTGTCGTTCAAATGCTGCGTGAGATCTGTGTCTTCACAACCTTTTCCATAGGAGTTGCTGATTGTCTCGCTTTCTTTTCTTTCTGTGTATATATATATATATATATATATATATATATATATATATATATATATATATATATATATATATATATATATATATATACATACATACATATATATATATATATATATATATATATATATATATATATATATATATATATATATATACACACACACATGCAAGGAACTCCCCATACTGGCCACCGGTCATTTCCTTTCAGATACGTCTGAAAGCTACATAGACCATTGTCTTCTATCGGGACCTGTGTAGCAGACGACGATCGATCCCGAAATATCACCGCATTGGTTAATTAGGGAGCGCCACCAGCCAATCAGGGACCGTATCAAAACACCAGTCCAGGGCGGCCATCGCATCCCAGCCAGGTCACCGTTGCCGATGAGAGTGTAGGCCGCGAGGCTGGTACGTTGCTCGACGATTAAAGATGGGAAGTCACCAAAAAAACATCGGTACACGCCTGACCTCATCCCGCTACGCCGCCACGCTACACAACCACACCCAACCGTTACATCAATTAGAAAATATTTTTTGTGAATATGAGTAATCGAGAAAATCATTTCGGCCTTTTTGTCACGAACCGACAACATCAGCGATAGCCACTGCTGTCCTCTTTTTCTTAAAGGATCTAAATCTAAACAGGCCGGCGATGGCATGATAATATTTGTCATAAGGCCTTACCTCCCTGTCATGTAATTTGAAAAGTGAAAGCTTTCGTACTCGAGGCTAATCAGAGTGACTGTGCAAGTTTATCACCAATCGGACATGATTAGAAATTAAGTGAGAAAGGCAAACAATAAGTCTGGAAAACAAAGAAGGATATCCTATCACATTTTGAAGGAAAGGGAGAAATAAATAACTGGAATATGAGAGAAAATACAATTAAATGGTAGAAAAATACTCGATAAAGTCTCTCTCTAGGGGCTGGTTACTACAGAGTGTATTAAAATCTAATGTTAATTTATGATTAATACGTTCAGCCTATTAAAGATTACTGAGTCATGTTAATTGAAGATAAATTCTACTTAGCTGGTATGTAGTAGAATTAATACAATAACGCCCCATTCATATCAATATTCTTTTATTACATACACTATTGTCTTATTCCTTTCCGCTCTTCTATAACTAAATAAAAGAAAACACGAGAATTATTGTTTATTATCACGACCTACGTCACTCGTGTAACCTTACAGAGCCAATCAAACTCAGGTACCATCAAGATTCGTAACCAAACTAATAATGTTTTTGTTTTCCTTTTGTTTGGAAATAGTTATTGAAGGTTTTCTTCGAGTTTTTTTTTCTAAAAACAAAACCTTCAAGAGGTGGCAAATACTACCACAACTGCAATAATATTAATCAATAGCACCACTACTACTATCAATACTACTAAAGTTTTTTTTTAGAATTAACCATCAGTCTTCCTTCAATGGATATGCCTACATTTTCCAGGCTGCATTTAGTCACTGAGTTATGCGACTGCAAGTTCGTAGTTCATTCCTTAAGGTGACGTAGTAACTGGGCTTGATGACTCACTTCCTCTCAGGCAAAGAAGAGCAGAGAAGAGAAGGGAGGACGATAGCCGACACCTCATCTTGACAACTTTATAGCTCCTTGATTTTTATTTCTTTTTTAGCGACAGGACTTCAGCGAACCTATCGTAGGGCTCATTCCTCCAAAGTACCGTGATTAAAGATTTTGGAATTCTTTATGAATACGCTATCTGCTTTATTCGTATGACACCCTGGTAATTTTAGACCTTGAGAACAACAGTTATTTCCAGCAGCAGTCACTATCACTGAAATACCCTTACCACTGACGCCCTAAGATGCAACCAGGCAGAGCTCGTGTTCGTGAGGTTAGCGAACAAACGTTGCGTCAAGTCACTTCGAGACGTTTATACGAACACGAGGATCAGCTCCGAAGACGTTTATGAGACGAGCAGGATCAGCTGTTCGCGAATGTGGAAGCTTATTGCGCCCGAGAGAGAAATGTTTTTTCTTAGTTCACTTTATATACATGTCTAAAATATGTTTTCCGCTTTAGAAATGTATATTTGCTTTTATACGCTTGAAATGTATTATGAAGTTGGTAATGGCTTATATAGAATAAACTCTCATTTAACTTTTATCTTATTAAAACAATCTCATGTTAGGAGTATATTAGATTTATCATGAATATGAGAATAAATTTAATGTAAGAGAAATGTTGTTACCTGGTTCTTTTTAAGGCTATAAAAGTATCCCTCTATGATGTTGTGATTTTTTAACATTTATTTTTATGTCATTCAACTTTAATTCCATATTGATTTGATATCTTTGATTTCTTTATTAGTATGTCCATCAATTTAATAAGATCTTTGTTTTATTTACTGTCTATTTGTCAATTTACTTATTTATCTCTTGTCAATATAGCTACCTGCCAATTTGCTGTATCTCTCATTCTCGGTACCTATCTCACAAACAGTTTATCTTTTATTACGTTTATCTACCTATCTACTTACCTACCTGCCTACCAACCGATCGACCTAACTACTTATATACCCATATTTCCATTTCTCTTAGTCTATAGATCTGTCCCTGTATCTCTCTCTCTCTCTCTCTCTCTCTCTCTCTCTCTCTCTCTCTCTCTCTCTATATATATATATATATATATATATATATATATATATATATATATATATATATATATATATATATCTGCTTGATTACGAGGAAGTTAAAATTAAGCTAGATTGACTTCGAAACCAAGATGAAAATAGTAATGAATAGAAAATAAGGAAAAAAAGGACAGAAAATATAGAAGAAAAAGAAAGATGAAAATTATATGAATTACAACGGAAGAAAAGAAAGCGAAACATTATAAAGAATGAAAGAAAGACGATGGATCATACACAAAAAAGAAAAAGAAAAAAGAAAGAAGGACCAACAAACGAAGAGCCAAAAGAACCAAAGCATGTGAAGAAAATGAAAAAAAAAAAGTAGGAGAACGTAAGGAAGTGAATAAAAAAGGAATGAGAGATGGGGAAAAAGGAAGAAGAGGAGCAAGAAAAGGAAAAACTATAAGATCCCTCACGGACGGGTGTGTTACATGGACACAGTAAAAATAATGAAAAAATGGCACGTCAGAATATAAGGCCCTCTGAAAAAAAGAAGAAGAAGAAGAAAAAAAAAAAAAACACTCCATCTAAAGCAAATATGCCTCTCTTATTCTAAGCGTTCAGCGCATCTCACTTAGCCCACTTGTCAAAAAATTTGGCTGAGAGAGAGAGAGAGGGGGGGAGGGGGGGAAGGGAGACGGAGAGAGGGGATGGCAAGAGTGGGAGATTTGTAGACTGAGATGAAACGAAGGAAGATAGAGGGGGTGTGTATGTATGTGAAGGACAGAGAGAGAAAAAGATAGGAGATGGGATGGGAAAAAGAGGAAGGAAGTAAGAGAATATAAGAAGAAAAAAAGGAGAGAAGAGGGATTTATATATATATATATATATATATATATATATATATATATATATATATATATATAAACATATATATATATATATATATATATATATATATATATATATATATATATATATATATATATACATACATATGTATATATATATATATATGATAAATTCTGAAGATAAATTCTACTTAGCTGGTATGTAGGATTCTATAATAACCTGTCCCATTCATTTCATTATAATTTTTTTAACATACATTATTATCTCATTACTTTCCGCTCTTCTATGACTAGATAAAAGAAAACACGGGAATTATTGTTTATTATCACGACCTACATCACTCGTGCAACCTTATAGAGAGCCCAGCCGAACTCACGTACCATCAAGACTCGTAACCAAACTAATAATGTTATTGTTTTCCTTTTGCTTGGAAATAGTTATTGAAGTTTTTTTTTTCTAAAAACAAAACCTTCAAGAGGTGGCAAATACTACCACAACTGCAACAGTATTAATCAATAGCACCATTATTACTATCAATACTACTAAAGCAGTTTTTTTTTTTTTTTTTTTTTTTTTTTTTTTTTTTAGAATTAACCAACAGTCTTCCTTTAATGGCTATGCCTACATTTTCCAGGCTGCATTTAGTCCCTGAGCTTTGCGACTGCAAGTTCGTAGTTCATTTCTTAAGGTGACGTAGTAACAGGGGTCGATGACTCACTTCCTCTCAGGCAAAGAAGAGCAGAGAGGAGAAGGGAGAGCGACAGGCGACACGTCATCCTGACAACTTTATAGCTCCTTGATTTTTTATTTAGTTCCTCGACATGACTTCAGCGAGCCTATCGTAGAGGTCATTCCTCCTAAGTACCGTGATTAAAGATTTTGGAATTCTTTATGAATACGCTATCTGCTTTATTCGTATGACCCTCTGGTCATTTTAGACCCTGAGAACAACAGTTATTTCCAGCACCAGTCACTATCACTGAAATACCCTTACCACTGACGCCCTAAGATGCAACCATGCAGAGCTCGTGTTCGTGAGGTTAGCGAACAAACGTTGCGTCAAGTCACTTCGAGACGTTTATACGAACACGAGGATCAGCTGCGAAGACGTTTATGAGACGAGCAGGATCAGCTGTTCGCGAATGTGGAAGCTTATTGCGCCCGAGAGAGAAATGTTTTTTTTCTTAGTTCACTTTATATACATGTCTGAAATATATATTTTTTCCACTTTAGAAATGTATATTTATTTTTATACGCTTGAAATGTATTATGAAGTTGGTAATGGCTTATATAGAATAAACTCTCATTTAACTTTTATCTTATTAAAACAATCTCATGTTAGGAGTATATTAAATTTATCATGAATATGAGAATATATTTAATGTAAGAGAAATGTTATTACCTGGTTCTTTTTAAGGCTATAAAAGTATCCCTCTATGATGTGATTTTTAACAGTTATTTCTATATCATTCAACTTTAATTCCATATTGATTTGATATCTTTATTAGTATGTCCATCAATTTAATAAGATCTTTGTTTTATCTACTGTCTATTTGTCAATTTACTTATTTATCTCTTGTCTATATATCTACCTGCTAATTTACTGTATCTCTCATTCTCGGTACCTATCTCATAAACAGTTGATCTTTATTACGTTTATCTACCTATCTACTTACCTACCTGCCTACCAACCGATCGACCTAACTACTTATCTACCCATCTTTCCATTTCTCTTAGTCTATAGATCTGTCCCTGTATATATATATATATATATTATATTTATATATATATATATATAATATATACGTATATATATATATATATATATATATATATATATATATAGTATATATATATATATATTATATATATATTATATATATATATTATATTATATATATCTGCTTGATTACGAAGAAGTTAAAATTAGGCTAGATTGACTTCGAAACCAAGATGAAAATAGTAATGAATAAAAAAAAAAAAAAATGACGGAAAATATAGATGAAAAAGAAAGAAAGATGAAAATTTTATGAATTGCAACGGAAAAAAAGAAAACGAAACATTATATAGACTGAAAGAGAGACGATGGAGCATACACAAAAATAAGAAAAGAAAGAGGGACCAACAAACGAAGAGTCAAAAGACCCAAAGCAAGTGAAGAATATGAAAAAAAAAGTAGGAGAACGTAAGGAAGTGAATAAAAAGGGAATGAAAGATGGAAAAAAAAAGGAAGAAGAGGAGTAAGAAAAGGGAAAACTATAAGACCCTCACGGACGGGTGTGTTACATGGACACAGTAAAAATAATGAAAAAATGTCACGTCAGAATATAAGGCCCTCTTTGAAAAAAAGAAGAAGAAGAAAAAAAAGAAAGAAAAAACACCCATCTAAAGCAAATATGCCTCTCTTATTCTAAGCGTTCAGCGCATCTCACTTAGCCCACTTGTCAAAAATTTTGGCTGAGAGAGAGAGAGAGGGGGGGGGGGGAAGGAAGAGGGGAGAGGGGATGGCAAGAGTGGGAGATTTGTAGAGTGAGATGAAAAGAAGGAAAATAGAGGGAGTGTGTATGTATGTGAAGGACAGAGAGAGAGAGAAAAGATAGGAGATGGGATGGGAAAAAGAGGAAGGAAGTAAGAGAATATAAGAAGAGAAAAAGGAGAGAAGAGGGATTTATATATATAAATATATATATATATATATATATATATATATATATATATATATATTTACATATATGCATATATATATATATATATATATATATATATATATATATATATATATATATATATATATATATATATTATATATATATATATATGATAAAATTCTGAAGATAAATTCTACTTAGCTGGTATGTAGGATTCTATAATAACCTGTCCCATTCATTTCATTATAAGTTTTTTAACATACATTATCTATCTCATTACTTTCCGCTTTCTATGACTAGATAAAAGAGAAACACGGGAATTATTGTTTATACTTATCACGACCCTACATTCACTCGTGCAAACCTTATAGAGAGCCCAGCCGAACTCCACGTACCATCAAGACTCCGTAACCAAACTAATAATGTTATTGTTTTCCTTTTGCTTGGAAATAGTTATTGAAGTTTTTTTTTTCTAAAACACATAAACCTTCCACAGAGGTGGCATCAATTAGTACCCACAACTGCCAACAGTATTATCAATAGCCACCATTATTACTATCAATACTACTAAAGCAGTTTTTTTTTTTTTTTTTTTTTTTTTTTTCTTTTTTTTTTTAGAATTAACCAACAGTTTCCTTTACATGGCTATGCCCTACATTTTCAGGCTTGCATTTAGTTCCCTGAGCTTGCGACTGCAAGTTCGTTGTTCATTTCTTAAGGTGACGTCAAGTAGTAACAGGGGTCGGGTCGATGACTCACTTCCCGTCTCAGGCAAAGAAAGAGCAGACGAGGAGAAGGGGACGAGGGTGGAGCGACAGGCGACCCGTTCATCCTGACAACTTTATAGCTCCTTGATTTTTTATTTAGGTTCTCTCGCGACATGACT
>NW_028234436.1:2094714-2097214 GCF_977035675.1 Penaeus japonicus
TTTTTATAGTTTACATGAAAATTGAAAAACAAAAACAAAACAAACTATTCCATTACTTACAAAGAAAAGAAAGAAAGAAAAAAAAAAAAAAAAACATACATCAGTTGAGAATATCGTGATAAACTGCGTATATGATATATGAGTGTGACTGAAGAAATGTTTTAAAACAAGATTGATATCACGAATTCACTTCATCTCAAATTTCTAGCAAATATATTGAGACCACGGAAAAAACAAACAAACTTATTACTATTAAAAAGACCGAGAGAGAGCATGAGATCCTGACACTGTATATATGATACAGTGACTGTCCTCATTTGAACATGGACACAGAAAAGAGAGTAAGAAAAAGAGATACAAAAAATCTGAGTAAGGATGAGAAGAGAGCGAGGAAGATGAGAGAGTAGGGGTGAATCCCACCATTGATGCAGCGATATGTGAGTGCAGGGCTAACTCTAGTGAGCATGATAGAGAGAGAGAGAAGAGAGATGAGAGAGAGTATGGAATGGAGATGAGAGAGTTAGGACTTTCTAGGGACCCCGAGAAATGCTATCGGAAGTAGATGGAGAGAGATTTCTCACAAAAACACACAAGTCCTTATCGTGTTCTGGTAAATTATAACATACACACAAAGTTTTGTAGCAAAGCTCGTATGTTTATCCATGAAATTAAGTGTATAAGCTTTTGCCACGAAAATGTAAACAGATAAGGTACATTTAAGCTTTTATATCAAACATAGAAAAAAATAATGAACTGAGCTGGTGCTGATAATATACTACATTTATTTTAAAGCAGAATATCCAAAGATAAAAAAAATGATGATAATAATTGAAAAAAATAATAACGATGATAATCATAATGATTATGATAATAATAGTGATCATACCTAAGCATGATGGAGTCAATAAAATGAACCAGCGATAAAACCAGCGTCAACTTATGTGACAAATGGAAAAAGTTAATTATTGCCCTAATGTATATGATGTAAATGGGGATTAGTAAGATAATCGTAGTAAAATCACAAAATAATGATCAACGATTAATGAGACTTACAGTGGTTCTAAACTGATATTGGAAATATATATATATATTAATATATTAATATAAATACCATATATAAATCATATATATAATATATATATATAATGCGTATAGCAGTATATTATATAAATATATATATATATAGGATATCATATATATATATATATATATATTTATAGATATAGTATTATATATGTATGTGTTGTGTGTGATTGTATGTCTGTATGTAATGTAATATATGTATATATAGCTCTTAGTACAGTAAACCTAGTATTTCTAAAGGGCTTATGGAAAGATCCATAAAGGCTATAGCTCGCGGGTCAAAATTGAAATAGTCCTTGTAACAACATTATAGCGCATTCAACGCCTGAGAAAGGTCGTGACCCACAAATTGCTCAGCCGAAATACATCGCCCTCTAAACACACATATACGAATTAAAAGCACCCAACCTCACCAACTATTCGAAGTAGAAACTCTGGGACAAAAAGTTTGTCCCATCCTACATATATGAGAACCGATCCTATCTATACATAAATTTGCAAATAAAAACAATTAATAAGTCCACATACACTATTCACTAGCTATGTTGTGGCCCAATTTTCCCTATCTGCATAATATACATCATGTTGTATTTTGACTCGCACTCGAACGCCATGCCATGGACCCTGTTTGCATAACCTATACCATACGCTTTTATCTTTCTTTCTTTCTCCCTTTTTTTCTTTCTTTTTTCTTTTTTTACATCTGTCATTTTGATGATAATATATATATTTTTGTTATAACAACAATAGCGAGGATAATGATGATAATGTTTATGATTATGATACTGTTAATAATGATGATAAGAATGATAATTATGATGGTATATGTGTATGGATGTATAATGATTAAAAAAATGATAAAAGTATTCATGATAATAAAGATAATGGAAATGACGATAATGATGATGATGATATGGATAACAAGAAAGATCGCAACAAAAATATTACAAAAATTACAAAACATGTATATTTATATTTGGTTACGATACTGCAAATGATGAAAATGTTAATACTAATCATATAACTATTGATAAAAAGGATAATGGTAGTATTATGACAATAATAATAAGAAAAAATAAGAAATGAGAAGAAAAATATGATCATGATAATGATATCTAATAATAATGACAATGATTATGATATACATTGTCATCATCATCATTCTTATTTTCTTTATTGTTATCAGTACTCTTATTACAGTTAATAATCATTCTTCTTGTTATGACCATTATCAATATTATTATCATTATCATCACTATTATACCCCCCCCCTATTTACCTTACCATCATTACAATTATCATTATCACATTTATCATCAATTTTATCCTTATTATCATAATCATTGTCCTTCTTGTGCTTATCTTATCTTTTTCACTGTCATTATGGTTATTATTGTTTCCATTAATACTATTTTTG
>NW_028234436.1:2154714-2167214 GCF_977035675.1 Penaeus japonicus
AGAGGAGAGTGCGGGTAAGGGAGCAAGAGCAGCAGACGAAACAGGGTAGAAAACGGAAGTAGAAAATGAGGGAGCAGCTAGAGAAAGCAAAAACGGAAGTAAGGGTAGTAGAGGATAGACTAAAGAAGCGTCGGGAATAAGGCGAGTCAAGGCGGAGGAAACAGTAGGCAAAAGTAAGGGATATAGGCAGAAAGGGTAATAAGGGAGATAGGAGAAGAGAAAGGAGAAGAGAAACAAGAGGCTAGGACGGGGAGAAAATAAAGAAAAGGGGGGAGGAAAAGGGAGATGAAGAACAAGGGGGGGGGGGAGGAAGTTAAGGAAGAGGGAGGGGAAGGATAAGGACCGGGGGGGGGGGGGAGGAAGGAGGAGGTCGCAAGGCCTCACAACCCTCCAATGCCATGGGGTCGGAGAGTCAGCGGAGACAACCTGGAAGCAGAAAGGAAGGAAGGCCTGAGCCCGATTACATGCCTTCAAAAGCTAAAGTGTATGGGTAAGCTGGACGTGCTTTACACGGGCTGCCAACCCATTACACACAATATATACACAATATGTACACATTCAATATAATTAATACAAATATTCAAAGCTATACGATTAACCCTAGCTGCTTCTTACCTAATTGATAGAAAGAACTATACAAAATTAAATTTATATCACTATATTAATTCACGTACTGCATCTCTATGCTGTATTTCACTCTGATCAGTGCGATTAACGATTAGGGCGTTACTTATAAGGACACAAAGGTTCACTATCGTCATCACCATCATTATCACCATCATTACCACTATCACTGCTTTAAACAAATTCACTGATAGAACAACCAGGTCACATCGTCCTCCACTAGGAGCGGTAGAACTACACTAGGTCACATCTAATCACCATCTGCTGTGTCTGCTACCCCAGCAACTGCTGCATCTACAGGATCCGATGTGTCAACAGCACCCGGCAGAGATCGGCTGGCACTACGGGTAAAGTATCGGCCAGAGTTTTGCGCTTCTGGATCTGCCTGTATATCTTCAGGATCATGATCAGACTCATCCTCTGATTCATAGGACAACTCATGGGAGGTTCTAAATGGCTTTAAATGGTTAAGATGCGCTTTCATCTGCACGTCTGTATGGACATCCCTAATCTCGAAGGTCACTGGTCCTAAACGAGATACAACTCTTGCCGGGCCACGCCATCTTCCCGACAATGGAGCTGCTGCACCAGTATGCTTCCCATGCTCATAATACCAGACTAAGCTACCAACATCAGGCCGAAAGGTCTCCTTTTTGCCACGGTTATAGTATCTACCATAGCTTGTTCTGGAATCATTAGAAGCGGTAATGGCAGCTTTACGTGCCTCAAAGAGACGCTCCTGCAGATTCAGGTTTTCTGCAAATACCGCTTCGTTGGTGAGCCCTACAGGGAAATTTGCATGTCTGCCCGTTAGCAAATATAGGGGCTGCTCATGAGTACTCCTATGAATGGCGGTATTGATTTGCAGCCTTAGTTCCGGCACAAACTGATGCCAAATTCTGGGCCTCTTGTTTACGAGTGCCGTGAGAGCAGATTTCACAACCCTATTGGTTCTCTCTATCAGCCCATTAGCCTGTGGGTGGTATCTGATTGTGTAGTGGTGGCTGGAGTGCATCATTCTAACCAGCTCCTTAAAGAGACCACTTGTAAACTGTACCCCATTATCCGTCTGGATAACCCGAGGTGGACCGAACAGAGTTACCCAGTGGTCGACAAAAGCTCGATGGACAGTGATTGCAGTCACTTTCCTTAAGGGCACAATCTGCAACCATCTCGTGTGTTGGTCGAGAACAGATAGACCATAGCGCACTGGTATAGAGGAGCCAAAGTCCATAATGTCCATGGATACACGCTCTAGAGGGTATTGCGCAAGGGGAGCACTAGCCATAGGAACACGCTGCGGATTACCTCTGGACTGCTGGCATACTGGACAATTTACAACGTATTCCTTACAGTCTTTAAGCATGTTCGCCCAGTAATACATAGCCCTGGCATTCTCATATGTCCTCTGTACACCAGGGTGCGAGGCTAACGGCGGCAAGTGAGAAACTTTCAGGGCAGAGTTCTTTAAAGAAGAGGGAACAACTAGTTGATAGCACACCCTGTCTGCCAAGTGCTTAAGTCGGTAAATAACTCGATCTTTCACCTCAAACTCATCTAAGGGAAGAGGCCACTTCTTCCTGGGCACTGTCCCTTCCAGCAAATATCGTTTCAGATCGGCAAGCTGGGGGTCTTGAGATTGCTTTGCTGCTATGGCCTCTGGCGAGAGCTCAGTGATGGCTAACGCAGCTACGTGTTTTGTGGATATGTCCTCCGATACCTTAACGGGAGCTACATGCCTGGAAAGAAGGTCCGGAACGTGATTGGTAGGGCCTTCTTTATACCTTATATTGAAGGTGTAAAAGGAGAGGTCGTGAGCGTACCTCGTCATCCTGGGAGATTTAGTCTTTCGAGTGAAGACATGGACCAAGGGTCTATGGTCTGTATAGATGGTAAATCTCCTCCCATAAAGGTAAGAATCGAATACCCTCACACCTTCCACTACACTCAGGGCCTCTAAATCTATAGCAGGGTATCTCGTTTCTGCTGCCCTTAACTTCCTGCTATAATAAGCTATGGCATGCGGAATGTTGTCTTCGTCCCTCTGCATCAGGCAGGACCCAATTGCTACTGCTGATGCATCAGTATGTAGTTCGAACTCCTGGCTGAAATCAGGCTGCCTAAGTATCGGTGCTGTGACAAGACGCTGTATAAGTTCGGTAAAGGCCTCTTGTTGTTCAGGTCCCCACACCCATTTCTGACCTTTCTTAAGCAAAAAATGCAAGGGAGAAGTTACCGTTGCATATCCAGGAATATGCTTGCGAAAGAATCCTGTACAGCCAAGAAACCTACGCACCTGTTTAACGTTACGTGGGGGCGGCATCTTTGAGATGGCAATCACTTTATCCTGGTTGGGCAGCACACCTTCTGGAGTGATGGTAAAGCCCAGAAAATTGATAGTCTTAGCTGCAAAGGCACATTTTTCGATATTCAATTTTAGTCCAGCTGCAGAGAGCAAGGTCAAGGTCTCCCGCAAGTCTTGCACATGTTGGGCAAACCCTCTGCTATATATTACTATATCGTCAAGGTAGCAGAGCGTGTGTTTCCCCAGAACCGAGGATAACAGCACATTCATGGTTCGTTGGAAGGTGGTTGGTGCAGTAGCCAAACCAAATGGAAGACGACAAAATTGGAACAGCCGATAGCCATCAGAAAATGCAGTCTTTGGGCGATCTTTGGGCTCCAACTCTACGGCCCAGTAAGCTGCACGAGCATCAAGTGTGGTGAATGTATCCATGGGGCCCAACTCATCGATCAGTGCATCTATACGTGGCAGAGGGTACGTGTCCTTAATGGTGACAGCATTCAAGGCTCTGTAATCGACACAGAACCTTAAGCTACCATCCTTTTTCTTTACGAGGACGACAGGGCTAAGCCAAGGGCTAGTAGACGGCTCTATAACACCTGTCCGTAGCATAGAGTTGCATTGCTGTCGAATGGTCTCTTTGGTGGCGTATGGTAGTCTCCACTGCCTAGTGCAAGTGGGCTTGGCGTCACCTGTATCTATGTGATGACGAATGCCTGGGACTAAACCTATGGTCTCTTCCCCACCATCAAAAAGGTCTTTATGGTGATCAATTATCTGAACTAATTCCTGCCTCTGTTCAGGAGTTAAGTGGTCAAGGGATGGAGTACTTAACCCTTCTTTATCCAAAGAAAACCATTCCTGGGCTGCCTCACAAGTGGCTAGGGCGATAGATGGTGGTAACACTGCACCTTCTATGTCCAACTCATCTTCCTCAGTAATGTCTTTGAGGTAACCATATTCTGAATAATCCCACTCCATATCAGAATCCAATTCCATGAACAGGGAGTCCTTGACAGGACTACTGTTGAAACGGGCAATGTCCTCCCAACTGGATATGTTAATCTCGGCATTATTGTAGTCTACTGCTGGCAAATCCACGTTAACGGTGCAACTGTCACTTTCCACTCCTGGGTACTTCATCTCAGGATCAAGGGCACCATTAAATATAGCCTCCCCTTCTGGTTCTGTCTCGCCGCAGGGGGCACCACTAACCATCTCTTCCCTTTCAGGTTCTGTCTCGCCGCAGGGGGCACCATTAACCACACCTTCCCTTTCAGGTTCTGTCTCGCCGCAGGGGGCACCATTAACCACACCTTCCCTTTCAGGTTCTGTCTCGCCGCAGGGGGCACCATTAACCACACCTTCCCTTTCAGGTTCTGTCTCGCCGCAGGGGGCACCATTAACCACACCTTCCTTCTTTGTATCTGTGTAATATACTGCATCAATGGAGGCCACAGTTCCTAGCCTAGTCCCTGGTCTGAGCGTAAGTGGCCGTGACGAAAGGTTTATGGACCAGACGGTACAGCATCTATCAGTTACTGTGGTGACGGAATATGGTAGAGTTAAAGAGTCTGAGACAATGGGGGTTAATACAACATCCCCATGGACTTGCCCTAATCTTGAAATGACCCCTTTCAAGAACACACCTGAATGCGAGGGGATTACAGTCCGTTTGGCCAGGTGTACCGTTGCCTCCGGTCCACCTTCTGGGGTGGATTTAGGCAAGTCAGTCTGGGTCGATGCATCCTCATAACTCCTTACCCAAGCTATCTTCAGGGACTCTGTATCCGTGAAAACTACGGAGAACCTGTAGTCCTCTAAAATCAGTTGGCCTGTGGATGAGTTTGCAGCCGATTTCAGGGTAAAGTTAATACGCCTGAGGAAATCAATTCCTAAAAGAAGGTCTCCCGGGAAATCCAGATCAGCTACGGTGGCCTGGTGAACTAGAGTTAAGCCTTCTCCAAGCTTAAATGGTACCGAGACTTCTGCTTCCGATCTGACAGCTCCAGAAATACCTTTTAGGACCTTTTGCGAGGGCTGTTTGGGCAAATCATTACCGTCAATCATATCAAGGGCGCCAGGCTTAATTATCGTAATTTCGGACCCAGTATCTATAAAACACATTATGGTTGTTCCGTTAGCATTGAGTGCCACGAGAGGTCGTCCGTTCCTCTCGCGTGCCCTCACGGCCATGACTTTCACTGGTGTCCCTTTCACTGTACCTAGCGAACTGGCTTCTTTCATTCCTGCCAGCGGGACTCGGAGCTCGGTCTCCCTGGCGTCGAGGAAAGGGACATTCTCGGGCCATATGGCCATTGTGGCCACATCTGAAGCACGTGTATAGCCCAGGCCTGGTAGGGGAGCGAGAAACAGCTGTAGCTCGGCACTCGTGGTTGCTGTGGGTGGTGCTTTTATGGAAATCGCACCATACATCTGATCTAGAGCGGCCTGGTGAGGAAGCCATGGCTAAAGGGACAGATTGAGGACTGGCTAATAAGGGACTGAGACTGTAAGAGTCCCTGGCTCGGTGTGGACGCTCGACAAAGCGAAGTCGAAGCCTATCATCTTCCTCAAAAAGGGGGTTGGGCGACTGATGGTGGCCTGTAGAGTGGCCATGTCTAATGCCGTTTCTTGAGTTCCACACTCTCTGAGCAGTCTCAGCCAGTTGTTGAGAAGTGCAGTCGTGTTTAAGCACCAAAAAGTCCCTTAGGCAATCTGGAACACCCGAAAGGAAGACCCTCCTTATCAGCTCTCTCAGGTCTCCTATGGCCTCTTTATGATCTCTGTACCCTTGGTACACTGAGGCTTCAATCTGGAGGTAAAAGTCCATTGGGGCTTGTAAGTCACTCATAGTATGGTCGTAAACGATTTTATAAAAATCTGCTGCCATGTACTTGCCCCTAAATTTCCTCCTTAACTCTCGTTTAAAAGGAGTTCCAGTCTCTAATATGGTCGAAACTTCTGAATTGATTATCGTTTCGGCTCGACCACGACAGTTAGCCCTTGCTGCCCTGATAAACGCATCGCTAGTGGGAGGTCGAACCAAGTTCTCTATTGATCGAATCCAGGATTCAATCTCCTGGTTCCTTTTAAGAGGATCACAGGCTGAGGTCTCTCCTTTAAAATATGGCACGTTGTCCCTACTACTTATCACATAGGAGATTGGGTTATCAGACCCTAAAGATGTAGGGGCTCTCGGCAGGAGCTCTGGAGTATGTCCGTTACTAGCGAAAGGAGGCTGCCTCACATACTCTGATGAGGGCCCTTCGTGAGAAGGAGGTGCCGGCGTCGGGTTACCTCTCCTGGCAGGTTCCGGGTAATATGCACTCGACTGAGGCTGCCTGTGGGAGTCATACCCACCAAAGCCAAGTTCTGGGCCATTAATTCCCGAAGACACCGCCCTAGGGACCTGTAGTTCCCGCCTCTCCAATTCTCTTTCCCTCCTGCTAAGCCTCCTTTCCCATTCCAAGAGTACATCCCGGGAGAAGTCATCCGTGATGGTAACCCTTTGAGGCCTCTCAGCCTCAGGTGCTTCAGTGGCTACCTGCGGGGTAGTCACTTCTACAGGGGTCGAAACCTGCCGAGCGGCAGGTCTGGAGACCTCAAGCTCACTGGTCTGAGCTACAACTTCCTCAGCTGCCTGACTATGCAACCTATCCTCCAGTCTACTTAGCCTGTCACTACTGGATCGGGCTTGTTCGTCACTCCTCCGAGCCAACTCATCGATCCGGCTCATCAACTTCTGCTCATTTTGAGCCATGAGGGTCGCCATCCTCTGATAGAATTCTTCTATCATTGTAACTTCCCCCTCCATTGCCGAGACTGCCTCACGCACAAGCCTATCCGAGCCTTGAGCTAAAAGAGGAAGGGATTCGGTAGATTGACTCCTGGAGGTGGGTCTATCAACCGTGTTACTGCCGTCCTTTTTACCGGCCTTTCCCCTCGTATTCATGACCTACTGTTTTGACTACACTTCAGTATTCACTATTCACTATTCACTCACTTTTCAACGGACTTTCCACCCGCCCTGAACGCACTTAAAACCACTAACGAGATGCAGTACAGACACCAACACGTGTTCACAACTAAGAAGCAGTTACAAAAACATTGAATTTAAAACTAAATGACACATTAAAAATACAAAAATTAAGCTAGCCGTTCAACAACTTTAATCCAAGTCCTTTGACTTAACAAATCAAATACCAAAATACAATTTAGGAGTGGAATTAGACCTCCTATGATCACCGTAACAAGGTCGAAAATACCAAACAACGCACGAATGATAACGTGACGAAGGCAGAGTCGAAGGGGACGAGAGCGAGAGAAGGGAGGAAGGCGGGAGCGAAGGCAAAGGCAGAGTCGAAGGGGACGAGAGCGAGAGAAGGGAGGAAGGCGGGAGCGAAGGCAAAGGCAGAGTCGAAGGGGACGAGAGCGAGAGAAGGGAGGAAGGCGGGAGCGAAGGCGAAGGCAGAGTCGAAGGGGACGAGAGCGAGAGAAGGGAGGAAGGCGGGAGCGAAGGCAAAGGCAGAGTCGAAGGGGACGAGAGCGAGAGAAGGGAGGAAGGCGGGAGCGAAGGCAAAGGCAGAGTCGAAGGGGACGAGAGCGAGAGAAGGGAGGAAGGCGGGAGCGAAGGCAAAGGCAGAGTCGAAGGGGACGAGAGCGAGAGAAGGGAGGAAGGCGGGAGCGAAGGCAAAGGCAGAGTCGAAGGGGGCGAGAGCGAGAGAAGGGAGGAAGGCGGGAGCGAAGGCAAAAGCAGAGTCGAAGGGGGCGAGAGCGAGAGAAGGGAGGAAGGCGGGAGCGAAGGCAAGGGCAGAGTCGAAGGGGACGAGAGCGAGAGAAGGGAGGAAGGCGGGAGCGAAGGCAAAGGCAGAGTCGAAGGGGACGAGAGCGAGAGAAGGGAGGAAGGCGGGAGCGAAGGCAAAGGCAGAGTCGAAGGGGACGAGAGCGAGAGAAGGGAGGAAGGCGGGAGCGAAGGCAAAGGCAGAGTCGAAGGGGACGAGAGCGAGAGAAGGGAGGAAGGCGGGAGCGAAGGCAAAGGCAGAGTCGAAGGGGACGAGAGCGAGAGAAGGGAGGAAGGCGGGAGCGAAGGCAAAGTCAGAGTCGAAGGGGACGAGAGCGAGAGAAGGGAGGAAGGCGGGAGCGAAGGCAAAGGCAGAGTCGAAGGGACGAGAGCAAGAGAAGGGAGAAGGCGGGAGAGAAGGTAAGGGGAGAGTACAAGGGACGAGAGCGAGAGAAGGGAGGAAGGCGGGAGCGAAGGCAAAGGCAGAGTCGAAGGGGGCGAGAGCGAGAGAAGGGAGGAAGGCGGGAGCGAAGGCAAAAGCAGAGTCGAAGGGGACGAGAGCGAGAGAAGGGAGGAAGGCGGGAGCGAAGGCGAAGGCAGAGTCGAAGGGGACGAGAGCGAGAGAAGGGAGGAAGGCGGGAGCGAAGGCAAAGGCAGAGTCGAAGGGGACGAGAGCGAGAGAAGGGAGGAAGGCGGGAGCGAAGGCAAAGGCAGAGTCGAAGGGGACGAGAGCGAGAGAAGGGAGGAAGGCGGGAGCGAAGGCAAAGGCAGAGCTAGAGTCGAAGGGGATGAGAGCGAGAGAAGGGAGGAAGGCGGGAGCGAAGGCAAAGGCAGAGTCGAAGGGGGCGAGAGCGAGAGAAGGGAGGAAGGCGGGAGCGAAGGCAAAAGCAGAGTCGAAGGGGGCGAGAGCGAGAGAAGGGAGGAAGGCGGGAGCGAAGGCAAGGCAGAGTCGGAGGGGACGAGAGCGAGAGAAGGGAGGAAGGCGGGAGCGAAGGCAAAGGCAGAGTCGAAGGGGACGAGAGCGAGAGAAGGGAGGAAGGCGGGCAGCAGCAAGGCAAAGGCAGAATGCGCTCTCCTTTTCGACTCCGTCTCGAAGGAACGAGAGCGAGAGAAGGGAGGAAGGCGGGAGCGAAGCGAAAGCAGACGTCGAAGGGGGGGAGAGCGAGCGAAGGAAGGAAGGGCGGGAAGCGAAGGCAAAGGCAGAGTCGAAGGCGACGAGAGCGAGAGAAGGGAGGAAGGCGGGAGCGAAGGCAAAGGCAGAGTCGAAGGGCGGCGAGAGCGGAGGAGAAGGAGGAAGGCGGGAGCGAGCAAAAGACAGAGGTCGCAAGGGGGACAGAGAGCGAAGAAGGGAGGAAGGCGGGAGCGAAGGCAAAGGCAGAGTCGAAGGGGACGAGAGCGAGAGAAGGGAGGAAGGCGGGAGCGAAGGCAAAGGCAGAGTCGAAGGGACGAGAGCGAGAGAAGGGAGGAAGGCGGGAGCGAAGGCAAAGGCAGAGTCGAAGGGGACGAGAGCGAGAGAAGGAGGAAGGCGGGAGCGAAGGCAAAAGCAGAGTCGAAGGGGACGAGAGCGAAGAAGGGAGGAAGCGGGGAGCCGATAGGCAAAGGCAGAGTCGTGAGCGAGCAGAAACGTAGAAAAAAGGAAAGGCGGAAAATGAACAAGAAAAAAGAGAGGTTAAGACAACAGGCTAGGTACAAAAGCCAATCAAAAATGTAAGCACAATACACAATGGCAAATACTTTGACACGACCAAAAAAAACGAGGCTTAAGACGGTTCACGTTCGTTACGTAATTCACAGAAAAGTTACATATTGCATTGCAAGAAATTTCACAAAGACGTGGAGAAGTAGAAATACAGTGTCCCTACTCCTAGCAGAGCCACAAATGTTTAGCTGGAGAGCTTGAAGGCCCACGCCTTGCTCTAAACTCCTAATATATTTACACACAAAATAATGCGGCTCTCTAAAGCTACAAACTGCTAGCTAAGCTTAGAAAAAAACTTCTGATTGCTGGACAAGACAAACTAAAGAGCAAGAGAGCTCATACGCAACCACATCCTCACCGCTGCCACCAGATTTTTATGCGGGCGCCCTGTAAGGATAACTGTCATGGGGAAGCCCGAAAATACATCCGCCCAAGCGGGGATGACGGCTTAGGGCCGGAAGAAAGAAGGAGGGGGCCCGTTCACTTCCCCTTAAGGAGACTAAGTCCCATTCCCCAGGTGCATGTCCCTTAAAGAGGGTCTGGTTGCGTTAGTTTAGTCCTGGTTTTAAAATAATAAATAGTAAAAAAAGTATGAATAAAAGTATAAAATTGCCCAGTAGCAAATAGCTTAAAAGTTAAAACACTTCTCAAAAAAAGATTGATAAAAGAAAAAAAAATCAAAGTAAAATAACATGGGCGTCTCTGGCTGGTGTTGGCCAGTGTATCTCCCTCACAGGATATTATTATACTAGCACGTCCAGCTGTGGTCCTAACTGGCATGTAACTCCGAGTCAGTACAACCTTTCTTTAGCAGCTCCTGCGTCGCACCACAAGGGTATTCTAGGGTAATCCAGGGAGGGTCAGAGCAACACCAAGTTTCAGACAACTGATTTATTCTCAGCTCATCGGTTATTTATAGCCAGCGGGCTACTGCATTGGAAAATATGTTCTTTTTTTGCGAAGTAAAGAATAAAGACATTTGAAAACTCATAAAGACATTAAAAAACATTAATTTACAATAGTTTCACATTAAATAAAACACATAACTAATGGCAATTACAGCTTTGAAACAGATATAAAAACCAATAAGAAAAACGTGAGATCAAAACTAAAAAATCCAGCAAAAATGGCTCAGCGTAACTTTAAACAATAAAAACAAAGATCACATAAAAGGATATCATTAAACATAACATTGCAAAATACGAAATAAATCTAAAAAGACAAATATACAATACAAAAATACAAATATACAAAGTGGGTGTGACGTGGACTCCGTGACACGTAAAAAGAATCTAAAGTAAAAATAATTAAAGACAATCGGTTCAAAAAATAAGAAATATTTGACCAAAACCCTTCTTAGATAAATAAAATACAATTGGTGTAAAATGCACTTACAAATTAAAGTGGACCTGGCCTTAAGAAAGAGATTAGTTTTAAGATGGTCACTGATACGAACTAAAAGTACTGATCTAAAGAATAAAATAAAAACACTGTTAGCTCAATGTTAAAAACCCCAAAAAAAAAAATAAAAAACACTAAAAGTAGTCATTCCCACTTTTATCTTAGATAGTAATGTAATATAAAATATATAAACATAAGACAAAAGGTAAATAAAAAGAAAACACAAAAATAAGCACAAACATATTCGCACCCCCAGTGCGTGACCCACGGGGTCGAGGCTTCATATTGGCTCAGGGGGGCTGAGCTACAAATCGTATTTTTAAATCTAAACATTTCAGGCCAAAATGGTTCATGGCCTATTCCCTAATTCAGGCGTGGGTGCCAGTGTATGTGCATGTGGAGTCGTCCTGGGGATGTTTTCACGAAACCTCCCTGGATTCCATCACGGCCCTGAAAACAGGATTAGGTTGGGCCGAGGAGGGGGGGGGGGGGGGCAGGCAAGAGAAAGGGGGGGAGGAAGGAAGGGCGGAATAGGGCTAGGGCGGGATAAGGGGTGAAGAGAGAGGGAGGGGGGGGGAGATAAGGGAACTAACAAGCCACAGGAATAAAGGGGAAGATGGAGCGATATAGCGTGAAAGATAAAGAAAAGGAGTAGTGAAGGAACGAGAAGTACATTAGTAAGGAAACAGATAAGAACAAGGTAAACCATAAAAGTAGCAAAAGCGAAAACGAAGAGGAGAGTGCGGGTAAGGGAGCGAGAGCAGCAGACGAAACAGGGTAGAAAACGGAAGTAGAAAATGAGGGAGCAGCTAGGAGGAAAGCAAAAAACGGAAGTAAAGGTAGTAGAGGAATTAGACTAAAGAAGCGTCGGGAATAAGCGAGTCAAGGCGGAGGAAAAACCAGTAGGCAAAAGTAAGGGATATAGGCAGAAAGGGTAAATAAGGGAGATAGGAGAAGAGAAAGGAGAAGAGACAAGAGGCTAGGACAGGGTGAAAATAAAGAAAAGGGGGGAGGAAAAGGGAGATGAAGAACAAAGGGGGGGGGGGGGGGGGAGGAAGTTAAGGAAGAGGGAGGGGGGGGGGACAAGGACCAGGGGGGGCGGGGGAGGTAGGAAGGAGCGAGGTCGCAAGGCCTCACAGTGCGTAAGTATATATATAATAGTATATATATATATATACTAGAAATATATACATATTGATATATAATATAAAAATATATATAACTATATAATAGCTATATATATTAAACATATTGATATATATATATATATATCTATATCTATATATATATAGCTATATATATATATTATATATTTATATAAATAATTCACACACAACACACACACACACACACATCACACACACACCACACCCCCACACATATATATATAGATATATATATATATATAGATATAATATATATAGATAAATATATATATATAGACATAATATATATAGATATATATATATATATAGATATATATATATATTTATATATAATATTTATATCTATATTTATATCTATAAATTATATATATATTTTTAGTACATATATACATAGTCTTATTGTTATATTTATATTATATATTTATTTATTTATATATTTATAATATATATATATATATAGAATATAATCTATATCTGTATATTAATATATATACATATAAACATAACAGTCATATAAAATTT
>NW_028234436.1:2182214-2189714 GCF_977035675.1 Penaeus japonicus
CCATCTCTTGGCGCCGCTTCCCCCTCGTGGTGACAAAGGGGACACTCGTGCATTGGTCCTGGAGGGATGGCTGGGGCGAAGCACATCACTACAACTCCTCCCCCTCGAAGTTCACAGGCCGCATTGCCAAGGCCTGTGGGCTAAACACATTAACTGCAAAAATAAAAAAGGGGTGTTACTGCAGAGCATAGATAAAAATCACCATCCAGGCAAAAGAAATCTGTAAAAATATGGAAAGGGGAGAGAACCACGACCTTTCATAAAAACCAGCCAACATAAAAAAATAAATTAGCAAAATACAAAAACAGACAAAACTAAAAACTGGCTGAACCCAACATCAAAATACCCAAACCTAAAACATCAAACTTAAAATTAACCTTAAAATTAAAACCAAAGTAAAATGAGCCATCAAAAGAAATCGAGACAGGGATAACCCACTCTAAATTTCTACACGGCGAAACAGTTAGCCCTTCCTCAATCAGCTCCACCAAAGAAGGTCAATACCTACATCATGCTGTGTACGTGTTTACTCCTGGTTGCTCGCACCAGGGACACCTGGATCGTCGGTTCCATCGTCCACCTCAGCCTCAGGGAAGAACTCTAGCTCTTCTTGGACCACGTACCGCTTCATCTGGTTACAGTGGTAACCCTTCTCTCGGTAAGGCGGCTGCGTCGACTGGCAGATGAAGGTGACAGGGCCTACCTGCTTCTTCACTCGCAGAGGGCCACTCCACCGGGAACCAAGAGCTCGGCCTGCAACTCCTGTCCTGCGGGCGTACTCTCTGACGAGGACAAGATCACCCTCTGCTGGCGTGAACTTCTGCCGCACTCTCCGGTTGTAGTCCTCGGCCCATATCGACTGTGCGCGACGGGCCGTTTCCACTGCAACCGCTCTAGCCTCCTTGAGCCTTTCGCGGAACCGTTGAGCTGATCCCTCATCGATCTCCTGCCGGTTCGTCAGCCCTACAGGGAAATAACCATCCTTCCCTATCATGAGGTACAACGGCGGCTGTCCGGTACTCCTGTGTACCGCCGTGTTCAGGGCGAGACGGACATACGGAAGGAGCTCATCCCATTCGTCCGGGTGGTCTCCTACCAGGGTAGCCAGGGCATCCTTTATAACCCTGTTACTCCTTTCTACCATACCATTAGCCTGTGGGTGGAAAGCCGTGGTATATCCCAACTTTATCTTCAACATTTCACATACCTGGGAAAATAGACGGTTTTTAAATTCACCCCCAGAATCCGTTACTAGAATATTAGGAGGTCCAAAAAGAGTCACATATTTCTCCACAAATGCATTAGCCACTGTTTCTGCATCCTTGTTCTTCAAAGGTATCAACTGTAAATACCTGGTAAGATGTTCTACGATGACCAGAACGTAGCGGTAACCATTCAGAGATCCTTGCAAATCTAGAAGATCTGCCGACACCCTCTCCATAACCTGTGTCACCTCTGGGGCGGAACTTAATTTAGCCCTCCGCACCGCAACTCCTTTTCGCCGTTGACATTGGGGGCATGCTGCTACGAACCTCTTGACGCCCATCAACATCTGAGGAAAGTAATACTGGTCTCTCAGACGCGTGTAAGTCCTATAGACTCCAGGGTGGGCTGCTGTTGGTTCGCTATGCACTGATCTTATTGCCTCATCCCTCATGGTGCGAGGGATCACTAGCTGCTGGATCACACGGTCTGGAAGGTGACGTAAATGGTACAACAGGCCATTGCTTACCTCGAATTCTTCTAATGGAAAGGGGGTTCTTCGTCGGGGCAGTCTTCGTTCCTGAAGGTACTGGATAATCTCAGTCCATAGGGGGTCCTTCTGTTGCTCTTCGGCAATCTTTTGGGCGTCCATGACAAGAGATGTTGCCGCTACTGCTCTGCTTAGGAGGTCAGGTACATGATGGGAAGCACCTGGTTTGTACCGAAGTTCGTACTGGTAGAAGGAGAGTTCGTGGGACCATCTAGTCATCCTGATTGACTTCGTAACCTGTTTAAATACATATACTAATGGCCGGTGGTCAGTATAAATCACAAAGGATTTGCCATAAAGATATGCATCAAAATTCCTGACAGCTTCGACAACTGCCAGGGCCTCAATGTCAATCACTGGGTATCTCCTTTCTACCTCCCTAAGCTTCCGTGAAAAGTAGGCAACAGCATGAGGGACCCCTTCCCCATCTCACTGCATAATACATGCGCCGATGGCTACCTGTGACGCATCGGAATGCACCTCAAAGGGACGGTTAAAGTCTGGTTTCCGGAGGACCGGTGCCGACATCAGTCGTCGCTGCAGCTCCTCAAAGGCCTGCTGATGCTCTTCTGTCCACCGAAATGATCGTCCCTTCCTGGTTAAAGAGGTGAGTGGGGCAGCTATCATGGCATAACTGGGGATGTGTTTTCGGAAGAATCCGGTACATCCCAAAAACTGTCTTACGCCCTTTACATTCTGTGGGGGCTTCATGGTCTTAATGGCCTCTACTTTAGCTGGGTCTGGCTGTATCCCTTCCCTGGTTATAAGGTATCCCAGGAATTTAAATTCATGAGTGGCAAAGGAGGACTTACCGACATTTAGGCAGAAGCCAGCCTTACTGAGCAGGTCTAAAGTTTCTTCCAGATGCTCGAGATGTTCATCAAACGAACGGGAGTAAACCACCACGTCATCCAGGTATGCTAGCACATGCCTCCCCAAGACTGGAGCCAATACCGTGTTGATGGCCCTCTGGAAGGTGGATGGGGCCGTGGCGAGTCCAAAAGGAAGCCTGGCAAACTGGAAAAGTCGGTGGCCATCTGAAAATGCCGTTTTAGGCCTATCCTCTGGATCTACCTCCACTGTCCAGTAAGCAGAGCGGGCATCAAGGGCAGTGAACCACTCAGTGTTATGGAGTTCATCAATGGTCTGGTCTATACGGGGCATTGGATATGCATCCCCAATCGTTACTTTGTTCAGGTTCCTAAAGTCAATGCAGAACCTTACCTGCCCATCCTTTTTCCTGACCAGGACCACGGGGGACAACCAAGGAGACTTTGAAGGCTCGATGATGCCACCAGTAAGCATCTTATCACACTCTTCCCTTATTGTGGTCCTCGCATGTTCCGGTAGACGCCACTGTCTGGTCCTCAAAGGGGTCTCACTGGAGGTTACTATCTTATGGGAAATACCTGGCACCTTCCCCAGTGGAGCTCCTTCCTTAAATAAATTGGGAAATTTGTTTAAAATAGAGAACAATTGACATCTTTGTTCAATTGTAAGATGGTTTACCTTCTCCTTCGGTATGTCGAAGCTAGCTTCCGTCTCATTCACAGTGAATGTTTCGAAATTAACTTCAGGGAAGACGGTGTATTGGTCCTCAGTGTAGCCAAAATCTTGGGTCCCATAAAAGTCATCGAAATCGTCGATGAAATCCTCGGTTACACTGCTTAAAGAATCCCCATCATTATCCTCCCTGCTAGTGGGCACAAAGTTCTCAGGAGGCACTTCCCTTGATGCAGAGTCTTGGTGAAAAGTTTGTTCTACTGGCTCAACTCTTGCAATAACCATACCCCCCTTAAGTGTCACAGGTTTTGGTCCATCATTCACTACCCACACACTAACCATGTTCGTTTTTATAGTCACCACGGTCCTAGGCACTAAAACACGATCAGTAATTCCACAGATACATACCTCCGGATGCCTGGTTCCATTCTGCACTTGTCCATGTATAAAAACACCACTATGGGGAGGGCACTGCACTGTCTTCTGAACCACAACACTGTTTTCTACCTCACCCATGTTGCACGTCCGTCCACCTGAACCAGGTTTTTCTCTTCGGGAGATGTAGGTGGTCTTAATCACCTGCACCTCCCTTGAGGCGGCATCGGAATATGTGAGCGGCACCTTCACGCCATTAAACACCATATATTTTCTAAGGGGTGAGTGGTAAGAGATTAGCCGGAAATTGAATCTTCGGAGTAAGTCTATGCCCAGTAAAATATCACCTGGGAAAGATATTTCATCCACTATACATACTTTATGGAAGCAGAAGACATGAGGAGCGATTTCAATTCTTACCGTTGCTTCCGCTTCAGGCTGAAACTGCCGTCCCGAAGCACCTCGCAGGGTTTTCGACGAAGAAAAGGGTCGGTGTATCTTAAACCTTTCCATGGCATCTCGGGAAAGTATAGTCACTTCCGATCCTGTATCCACAAATCCTTCAGCCGTTTGACCATTAACTGTAATTGTACTATGGGTCTCCCATGTCTTACTTGGCTACTCACGGGCATTACTGGTTCCTTGGGGTCCTCCGCCTGGGGTCGGAACCTCTTCGTCCCGGCGGGCCGCGAGAAAGGGACACCTATTTGCGAAGTGTCCTTCCTTCTTACACAGGAAACACCTCGTCAGTTGACTTCGACAGTCGGCTGTATCATGGGAGTCAGATTTGTGGTAAGAACAATACCTTTCAACAGGAGCTACTTGCCTTGGACGTAAACTTCTCCTTTGGTACTCAGGTTCACTGCTCTCTCAGGGATACTCACATTACCTTCACCTTTTACACCAACTCGAAGGTTCCAAATCCTCTGAGAAGCATCGACAATCTCCGACAGCGAACCATCCTCTTTTAGGACTAAAGCTTCCCTCAACCAAAATGGCAAACCTCTTAAAAATACCCGCCTGATCAATTCGTCAGGATCCCTATGGCTCCAGGATAATCATAAAAACCTTGATACACATTACCTTCTAAAAGAACATAAAAATCAAGAGGAGCTTGATCGGACTTCAACTTATATCCTTCAAGTATGCTAAAAAAGTCTGTGGCAGAACATGTCCCCCTGAATTTAACCCTTACTTTAACTTTAAATTCTTCCCAACTTACAATTCTATCAAACAGGGGTCCATTTATTATCAAGTCTGCCGTCCCTCTACAGGAAGCCTTCGCCGCGCGAATATAGGCAGAATCAGTGGGAGGTCTCGTCAAGTTCTCAATGCTGCGGATCCAACTCTCTACCTCCTGATTTCTTTTCAGTGGTTGAGCAGCAGAGATCTCAGCTTTAAAAATAATTACCGCTTCCTTCTGTATAACATACTCTACAGGTTCACGGGAAGAAGCTTCACTAGTACTTGGTGTTGCCCTGTTCTGTTCTAATTTCAATTCCAATTCAGAGTTCCTTACCTGCAAATCATTAACCAGAGTTGTCAGACTATTAATTTGAGTCTGCAACTCATCAAACAATGAAATGTCCATATTTTCTCTGGGCAAAAGGGTCAACTCACCACTCGTGTTTGAATCGTCTCGTGAAGATTCTCCCGATGGACCTGCCTCTGACTCACCAACTAACCCTCTCCGCAGCTTTCGTTTACCCATTACTTTAAATTAATGAAATAGACCTTTACCTAAACGAAAAATACTGGACTTTTAATCCCTGAAACAAACTTTTAACCCACATGAAAGAATACCTGAAATTAATGCTTGCCTGAAACATTCAGATCCCACCGCTGATCACCAAAAATAAATAAGAGCTGTAGTGATTCCCCGAGACATTCCCTTGCCCCAAAGTAAAATCCCGATTGAATCTATGGTAACGTGAATCCTTGTCCTGTGTAGGGGTAGGCTGCCACCAGCTGATAAGGGATCAGCACCCGTGTATGTGCGAGACAGTCGAAGACGTGTAAAATGTATGTTATGTATGTGTATGAGTGCATGTCAGTTTGTATGTGGAAAGAAAGAATTCCTACACAGGACATTGCCGAGCAGGCGTGGCTAGAGTCAGGCAAACATTCTTATTTCAGTGTTTCACAAAAAGGACTTGAAAAATATAAAATGATTCCGATCATAGTTTATTATATATTAAATATATTCACAACAAAAGGTCTCTTCTCCTTCCATATTCAAAAACTCAATCTCTTTGGCCTGGCCATGAATTTATCTATGGCTGCAAACCCTTTATAAAACCACAATAAAAGTTCAATAAAAGAAAGAAAAACAACAAGTGCCAAAAGGGCACAAGTTGTGAGCAGTGTCGTTGCCGAGCTAGTGGCTCATGTACAAGAGGGCATCTGCTGCCGAATAACGCCTCGCAGGGGGTTTTATGCCCTTCTTTCCAGGGAGGGAGCATGTGGTAGGCCCTCCTTCCAGGGAGGGAGCGAGTAGTAGTCCCTTCAGGGCAACGCCATCTCTTGGCGCCGCTTCCCCCTCGTGGTGACAAAGGGGACACTCGTGCATTGGTCCTGGAGGGATGGCTGGGGCGAAGCACATCACTACAATATGTATATATTATATCGTGTCTTAATACTGTGATCATTTTGAAGTTATCGTATATTGTTATGGTATCACCTACTGTGTTTTGACACCAACCTTTTATATATATATATATATATATATATATATATGTATATATATATATATATATATATATATGTATATATATATGTATATAAATAAATATATATATATATATATATATTTATATATATATATATATACATATATATATATATATATATATATATATGTATATATATATATATATATATATATATAAATATATATATATATATATATATTTATATATTTATATATATATATATATATATATATTATATATATAGATATAATATATATATTATATATATATACATATATATATATATATATATATATATATATATATATATATATATATTTATTTATTATATATATATATATATATATATATATATATATATATTATATATATATATATATACATCTCTCTCTCTCTCTCTCTCTCTCTCTCTCTCTCTCTCTCTCTCTCTCTATATAATATATATATATATATATATATATATATATATATATATTTATATATATATATATATATATATATTTATATATATATATATATTTGTATATAAATATATATATATATATATATATATATATATATATATTATATATATATATATACATATATATATATTTATATATATATATATATATATATATATATATACTTATATATATATATATTATATATATATATATATATATATATAATATATATATATATAAGTATATATATATATATATATATATATATATATATATATATATATATATATACATTTATATATCAATAAAATTTTATACTATATTTGTTTATTTTCAGATATCTTTTTATCAACTGAAAATAACTTTCTTTTTTATTTTCATCTTACTTGCATGCATCCTTCTTATTTCATTGTTTATATGCACTGCCACAATAAAACAGCCATTGCAATAGTAACGCCCGATACTGCAATTGCTGCGTAATATCCAGCAACATGAATATAACATCGAGATATTGCTCTGGTTATCGGACTCACATTTTCCACTCCTCTTTCTTATGGCCGTCATGCATTGTTATAACATTGCCTAACAATGATATAGTCATGCAATATCTAAAAACGTATATCTTTCTTGCCATTCTCATGCATTGCCATTATCGAATGTAGCATTGCAGCAGTGCATGGCGGTCGTTGAGTAATCATACTGTTTTCCATCT
>NW_028234436.1:2199714-2202214 GCF_977035675.1 Penaeus japonicus
TAGTAATTACTAAAATCTATAGCTATCACTAAAATAATGATAATGATATTTTGATAACAGTATATATTATTATCATTATCATTATCGTTATTGCCGTTATCATTATTATTGTTATCATTATCCTCATTATTATTTATTTAATTATTGTTACTATTATTATTAACTTCATTACTGTTATTATCATTATTATTATCATAATCATTATTATTATTATCATAATCATTAATATGATTTCATTATGACTACGATCACTAACATTATTATCATCATCTTGATCATTATAAAGGAAAATATTGATAAAAATCAAATCTTAAACATAACAATGCTAACGTCATGCTGAGTAATCATAAGAATAGAAACACAGGGAGTTCTTCCTCTCTTTACTATGGCTCTCAAAAGACATTCCGACGTTCTTTATGGTCGGCACTGTCCTGGCACTGTCCTTGCACTGCCCTGTATAATATCTCCGCCCTTTCTCGGCTGCAAGATGTTGGGTCTGCAATGAATTATTCATGATTTACTTATGGTAATGTACGTTTTTTCTTCAGGTTGAGAGGAAAAGATTTTTTTTCTATTTTTCTCAGAAGTTATTTGTTCTTTCTAGGCTAAAGTATCATAAACATTATAATGTAATAACAGTAATAGGAAGAACAGTGGTAATGATAATAATAATGATGATAATGATAATAATAATTGTATGGGTAAATACGATATTAATGATGATGATGATTAGAAAGATAATACAAATAGTAACACTAATAATCATTGCAGTAATGACAACAATAACTATAAAAAAAAAAGGATGTGCAAGCTAATATATAAATGAACATTTCTACAAGAACAGCAAGTAGTGATCATAAAAGTAACAATGATATAATGAAGAATCAGTGCTTCTGCAATCGATTTAGAAGCAAATGAAGCAAGACTGGAACAGTGGTGGATTTAGCCCTAAGAAGCTCTCTGTCAAGTGAATGATCGTGCTTCCAGATTAAAGGTGATAAATCATGAGTCACTTGAAAGAGGAGAAAACTTTGGACAAGGAAGAGAATTGAGAATGATTTATGATTGTTCATATCAGCTGATGCGTTGAGAAAAACGCGAGGAAAGTCATGTTATATCAAAATGTTTTATTGAATCGTTCAAGCTCTTTGCAGTGGTGAATTTTTGTAAATCTATAACCATTACACATACATACAGAAATACATACATACATATATATATATATATATATATATATATATATATATATATATATATATATATATATATATATATATATACGTATGTGTGTGTGTGTGTGTGTGTGTGTGTGTGTGTGTATGCGTGTGTGTGTGTGTGTATGTGTGTGTGTGTGTGTGTGTATGTGTGTGTGTGTGTGTGTGTGTGTGTGTGTGTATGTGTGTGTGTATGTATGTATGTATGTGTGTGTGTGTGTGTGTCTACATACAAATGTATGTATAGATATATAAACAAAAACAGACAGACACACAAATACATACATATTTATTGTTGTGCTATTTGTTGATTCCCCATCTTATCTCCATAATTACTAGCTCTTTGTCCTCAGGCATAAAAAAAAATCCATATTCTTAGAGACGTTGGTGAACGATTGTGTCTCCTCTTCCGAAGAAAACAAACAAACAAACAAGAGAGAGCCCTACTGCGCCAAAGTCATAGGGCGGCGTTCTTCATAAAAAGTGTTACGGTCAACATCACTGGAAGACAGGACAATAAAGTCTACAGCTGCCAATCTCTTACCTCCTCCGTCGTCCCTTCTGCCATTCCCATTCTACTACCTCCCCCCCCTCCCCCCAACCCCGGGTCAGGGAACTAGCTAAGACTTTATTACTTTCCTTCTCGTAATGAAAAAGGAGAGGATTTTTACGTTTTGTTAGAGACTTTGATCATTTCATTCATATACACTCACACTTAGATACATATATACGTATATATATGAAAGTGTGTGTGTGTGTGTCGGTATGTTTATTCAAATTCAAATTCAAAACACTTTATTCCATAAATTACAATGGTTATTCTTTCATATATACATATATATATCTACACTTGAAGAACAAAGAGGTGTTCTTTCAATTTTGTTTTGAAATTACAAAAGTTGTTAATGTTTTTAATGTTATCTGGCAATATCTTCCACATTGCCCCTGTTTCTGTATTTGATCATTTTACAAATAGGGAATTTACCTGGCGTGTTTGGATGCCAACTGTATTCCCTACAGTTTACAGGGGGAATAACTATGGTGGATAGAGTCCATGTATCAGTTTGTAAGTAAAGAGACAAGTATCATAACTGCACTTAGGATGAACTTTTAACCATTTTAATTTTTGTATATGTGGGGTAATATGATCGAATTTTTGTACTTTTTGCATTTGGGTTTTGTTGGTTGAACTCCAAACATTTGAACAGTAGTTTATTTAAGATCATTACTTTTAACATATATTTTCGCTTGTGGACGAGTGTTTTGAGTAGCGCAAAGCAATACCG
>NW_028234436.1:2217214-2219714 GCF_977035675.1 Penaeus japonicus
GCTGGTGTGCCTGCAATATCTTATGAATTCACAGACTTGCCTATCTGCAACATCTTCCCCTGATGAGGATAGCTCTAATCATGTTCTGAAGCATAATTTAGTTTTTTATGAAGGTTATGATATTTTGAATAACTCCTTTAAAGAATTCCCAAGCATACTGCCAACCAAGGACCGTCCTATCGGGAAAACAACATTGCTTCAACAATCCATTACCCTCGAGCCTGATGCTAAGCCTTCTTACTTGGAAAAGAAGGTTAAAGCAATATTAGATATGAATTTTATTCAACCAAGCAATTCACCTTGGGCCTCCCCCCTCTTGCTTGTTCCAGTGGTCGACTATCGCAAGTTGAATAAAGTAACAGTGGCAGAACCCTTCCCAATTTCTAATCTTAGATTATTGTTGCAAGACATTGGCTCTAATAATAAGATTTTTTTAACCATTGACCTTGCTAAAGGCTTCCTGCAAGTTACTATGGCCATGTATGGCTTTCTCGACTCATATGGGACACTGAATTTTTAGTATACCCTTTTGGCCCTCACAATTCCCCTCTCACATTTAGCAGATTAATGTTACTTATACTATCAAGACTGATAACGATCAGGTCCTCATATATTTAGGTGATATTTTAATTTGCTCAACCTTCCTCTCTAATCACGAGAATAAACTGCGCCAGGTTTTCAATAGGCTATCAACTGCAGGATAAACTATTCAACCTAGCTAATGTCAGTTCTTTAAATCTAAGTTGGATTTCTTAGGCCATACCTAATCATCTAAACGTATTGCACCTAATGATTCAAAAGTTAAAGCCATTGCCGATTTTCCAACACTTAAGAACCAGAAGAAATTGAAATTAGTTTTAGGCCTTTCATGTTTCTACAGCCGTTCATTCAAGGTTACAGATCCATCGCAACCCCGCTTACTCATCTCCTTAAAAAGGATTCTACTTGCCAGTGGACAGAAAAAGTCGCATTTAACACACTTAACACGCATAAGTCGCGACTAATTAAGGCTCCACTCTTAGCCTTCCCCGATTTCAATTTGCCTTTTGTCCTCACCACTGATGCCTCAAACCTCGGGCTCGGATCAGTACTCCACTAGAAACATGGCCATTCTGGAAAAATGCATCTCATTTCTTTCACAAGTCGCGCCCTCAATTCAGCGGAAAAACGCTACCATATAACGGACTGTGAACTACAAAGTATCACATGGGTCCTCCGTCATTTTCGAAAGCTAACCTTGGGATACCAGATAGAAGTGCACACTGATCATTCCTCCCTCACGTCCATATTTAAAGGTAGGGACCTTCATGGACCGATGCCGCCTGCGTGATTGAAATTCTGGCAGAGTTTGATGGGCAGAAGGTGAGCCTGTTGGCTCTGACTCCCGAAGAGAGGAAGTCCAAGATGGTGCTTCTTGGCTTCCCTCTGACCTTGAGGTCATCACATCTCATCCCAAGGGGGTCGGAGCTTCCCGACTCTCCAGTGGGAAGCACCCAACCAGGCAAGTTCTGATTACTTTAAAGGGAGCCCCAGTTGCGTCCTTAGACCTTGGCAATTGGGGCTCATACAGCCTCAGGACGTATGTTCCTGACCCGCTCCGCTGCTTCACTTGCCAGAAGTATGGGCACCACCAGGCCACTTGCTCTGCAAAGCCAAAGTGTGGTGTCTGTAGTCAGGCACACAGTACAAAGGTGTGCCTCAAAGCACACAAGGAGGGCAAGCGGGACACCACTGCAAAGTGTCCCAACTGCCATGAAAAGCACCACGCCTGGAGCCTCGGCTGTTCTGTAAGGAAAGAAGAGGCTCTTCAGCCCCCCCCCCCCCCCCCCCCTCCTAAGAGGAAGGACGCACCGCCCAAAGCAAAACCACCGCCGAACAACTCCATCACAAAGGTGTCTCCGGCTCTGGTGGGAGCTCTAAGACAGAAACAGACCTGGAAGGGGTCTGGGAACACTACAAAGTCGAGTGAGGAAATCACGCTCAGTGAGGAACTCACCAAGGAGTTGTCAGACTCCGAAATGTCTGACGTTACCCACACTGGGGCTAAGGACAATGAGACCGATTATGTCGACGTCGTTGACAGCACTGATTTAATGGATTCAGATTAGCACAAAAGCTTCTAATCTAAGCAGACTGCAGTGGGATATCAACTTTTTTTTCTTCAAGGAATGCCCTTCTCCACGCGATCGTCCGATCTCGGAACGTTGACATTGTCATGCTCCAGGAGACCCTAACTGGGGAATCTGTTCGCTTCTCGGGATATCATCCCTTTGTACTGCCGAGTACACAAGGCACCAGAGGTTTGATTACCCTTGTGAGGTCGACTATCCCCTGCTCCTTGATTGCCGATCCTGTGCAGTGTGGAGAAGGCGTTGAATTTCTTACCGTTGAGATCCATTTAGTCAGGGGTCCCCTCAAGCTGTACAATGTGTATAGCAGGCCAAAATGTAGGAGCTTAGATATAAGTGAAGAGTGTGCTGCTGCAGTACACGAACCAATT
>NW_028234436.1:2260070-2265579 GCF_977035675.1 Penaeus japonicus
ATATATATATATACATATATATATATTATATATATATATTTTTATTTATTTATTTTATTTAAATATACGGTATATAGATATTATATATATATATTCTAAATAATATATATATATAAAATCTATATATATTAATATATATATCATATATATATTATATCTACTGATATATAAATATATATAATATATATAATATAATATATATATATATATATATAATATATATAATATAATATATATATATATATATATCTAAATATCTATATATAATATAAAATAATATTATATATCTATGTATAAATATGTTATATATCTGTATGTATGTATATATATAATCTATATATATAATATATAAATATATATAAATATATATGTATATATATAAAAATCAATATATATACATAATATATATATATATATATATAGATATATATATACATTAATATATAATATATATATAAAAATAAATATCTATATATATAGATATATATATAAATTATATATATATATATACAATATTTATTTATCTAATTGTATAATATATATATATATATATATGTGTAAACTATATATATATATATATATAAATACATTTATATATATAATATAAATAAATATATATTATATATATATAACACATATATTTAATTTATTTTAATTTAATATATATATATATAATATAATATATATATATATATCTATATAATTTATTATTTATTTATATATACTGTATAAATATATATATATATATATAATATATATATATATATATATAATTAAATAAATAATAAATATATCTATATATAATATATTTATATATATGTATATATAAATATAAAATATCAATTTATATATATATATATATATATATATATATATATAGTTTATAATATATATATTTATATATATATATATATATATATATAATATATAATATTATATAATATAACTATATATGTATATATATGTCATAATTAAGTATGTATGAAATATATAAATATATATATCACTATATATCTCATATATAAACCTATTTACACTACTCTCTATATATACGAAATATAATTAACATATCACTCTTTATATATATTATATAAATCTATTATAAAAATCTATCACAATATATACCATATTCTATAAATAATATACCAAATAAATCTCTATAGCGAAAAAATATACATATCTCTAACATATATATCTCTATATTATATATATATATATCTATCATATATATATAATGTTAATAAGATATTTAAATATAACCATATCTCTCAATTATATATATATATATCAATGTAGATAAAAACTCAACTATATATATATAAATAACTTAATATAATATATCTAATTAAATATATATATATATCTATATATATCCCTCATACCTCCCAATCTATATATATATATATAAATATATATACTAACTTATATATATAAATATACATATCTATCTAATAACATATCGAAAATATAAATATCAATATATATATAATAAAATATATATATATGTATATATATAAATCAACCTATAACATATAATATCTAAAATATATATACTCACTATTTTTCTCTATATCTCTCTATATATATAATCCGCCAAACATCACTCATATCAATACAAACAATATATATATACACCTCACTCTATATATATCAAAATATCACTAACTCTATATCTCTATTATATCTCTTCTCATATATAATTACATATATTTATAATATAAAACTATATCTACATCAATATCTATATATATATCTTATAAATGTATGACTCTATATCTCTAAATAATTTATAACATATAAAATCAAAAATATATAAACTATATATCTATCTAACTATCTAATTTTATATACCTCTAAATCTCTATTTCCTCTATCCTATATATATTATATATATACCTATCTTACATAACATATACAATCTATTATAAATATCATAAATATCTCTCTATATATAAACTATATAATATATATCTCTCTCACACCACAATAAGAGACTGTGTTAGTATGCGTCGGTATGTCTGGTAAATATAAGGAGAACCGCCGACAGATGAATGCCTTTGGTGACTAATGGCCGTAATATGATCTAAATAACACATAACGATCCGGCTGTCTCATACATCATGTAAAGAAGACAGGCTAGGATTTAAGAGCTCCTTCTGTTATGGTTTAATTTGAACGATATGTTAAAATAAAAGAATTCACTGTGACGCCTTAATTTTGATATATTGAGTATACTTTCCAGTGGATTTACTGTGATTTTAGAATCGTGTATAATCACCTGTGTTTGCCGATTACCAAAGGTAATAAGAAAATAATTATATACACCGATATAATACATGAAATGAGAAAGGGTAAATATATGGATCATATAAAAGATAGTTCGTTATTTTTCATATACATTATGAGCTTCATATAACTATTATTTGATATGTTTTTCACTCTTCCAACAGACGTATACCCATTCCAAATGAAAAATAACGCATAAGTAGTAACCATTTTGCAAGACGTTATCGCCCAGATAACTAGAAGAAGCTGAGGCAAGATTAAACGTATAACTCGAAGGACAGTTCTAGTCTCATTTCCTTTAAGAGTGTAGTCAGCAAAAGCTACTGAGTATGGTTTGATAAATTAGTATAAAAAGGCATTCCATCCTCTCACAAGCGAGTTCCGCTACACACACAAAAAAAAAAAAAAAAAAAAATACACACACACACACACACACACACACACACACACACACACACACATATATATATATATATATATATATATATATATATATATATATATATATATATATATATATATCGATTCATTCCTAACATCGTAACTGCGTCATAATCATAATCATCATAATCATCATCATCAACATTAATGTCATTGTCATCCGCACCACCTTCATCATAATCCTCCTCATCATCATAATAATTACTAATTTATTATGGCAATGATGATCATATAGAAAGAAGCTCAGATAAGAAAATAATAGTATCTTCAATAAGCAAAAAAACTTAACGAATAACGATATGCTTATTAAGATCTTCAATAGAGAATAAGCAATTTATATAGAATAAGCCACTTGCTGTGCTAAATTCCAAGTATATAGATATTACTGAAAACTTATTATCAATCAGGTGTATGATGAATGAATTCATGTTCTTTATTCATTCATTCTTTATTTCAATTAATTATTATTATTATTGTTATTTATTTATTTTTTTGTTTTGTTTTTGAAAATTCAATTTCACTTTCCCGTCGCTGTTCTACCCACACTTACATCATGTAATTGAATTTCATAACCACTGCGCACACACACACACACACACACACACACACACACATATATAATATATTTATATAGATATATATAGATATATATATAGATATGTATATATATATATATATATTATATATATATATATATACATTATAGATCATATATATATATATATATATATATATATAATATATATATATATATATTATATATATTTACATATAAACATATATATATGTAAATACAGAATATAATATAATAAATATATTTATTAGATATATATATATATATATATATATAATAAAAAATTACATATATATGTATATTGCATATATATATATATATATATATAATTATATATATTTAGATATATAAATAATTATATATTTATAGATAACATATATATATATATATTATAAGTTTATATATATATAATTATGTTATATATATATGTCTATATAGAATATATATATATATGATATATATATATATAAAGATATCTATTATATATTATGTTTTATTTATTTATATATATATACAAATATATAATAATATAATAAGATATAAATATATATAAATATATATAGATATATATATATGTATATGTTTATTTATATATAATAGATACATATATTAAATATATATATATATAAATATAATATATATAATAAGCTATATATATATAATTTATTAAATATATATATTCATAAATATATATATATAAATATATATATATATAATATATATATAATTATCTATATATACTCATATATATGCCATAAATATAGATAGTATATATATATATATAATATATATATATAATAAATATATATATATAATAATATTTAGATGCACATATATATATATATATATATATATATATATATATATATATATATAATATATAAATATATATATTTATATATATATAGCATATATATATATATATATATATCTAAAATATATATATATTAATTTAATATATATATATATAAATATAATATGTTGTGTGGTGTGTGTGTGTGGGGTGTGTGGTGTGTATAAATCTATGTACACACACACACACACACACACACACATATAATATATATATATATATAGATATCTATATAAATATATATATATATATATTATATATATATATATATGAGTTTGTATGTATATAAATAAAAATACATACATAAATATATATAAATAATAAAAATATATATATATATAAATATAAATAGATTATATATATATATATATATATGTAATGTAAGGTATAAATAAAGAATACACATATATATATATATATATCTATATATATATATATAGATATATATATATATAGATATATATATAATATAATATATATATGTAGTGGAGTGTAGTGTGTTGTGTGTGTGTTGTATGTAAATGATCTATAAACCTAACTCTGTATATATGTATATATCTCATATATATATATATGTATATATATCTATTTATATAAATATATATATATAATTATATATATATAAATACATTATATCTACATATATATAATATAAACTATTATAAATAATAATCTATACAACATATATGTATATCTGATTTCATATATATATACTATATCTATATTATATATATCATATATATATCAATATATATAATAAATATGTATCTAAATACATACAATATATCTATATATATATATATAATATATAAATATAACTATATATATGGTTATATATATAAATAAATATTATGTGTGAGTTGTTGTGTGTGTGTTTGTGTGTGTGTGCATACATACAGACATATATATATTTTTTTTTGTCAACATGACGTTCAGAACTTTTAACAGAATTAAATTTAGATGACACCATATGAATTATAAAACATGTATAGTATATACCTAAACACCCATTGCATATGACCTAAAAACTTCACTGAAATCACTTCCGCTATAAGGATCGGGGTAGCAGGCTTTATTATCTAAAGATAAGTGAAATGACGACCCTGGAATTCGTGGCTGTGCGTGTCTGTCGTGAGGCCTCGGCTGTATAAAAGCCACAAAGAAAATTCATTTAGTGATAATTATCTGTCTCACTAATTCATCACGAATTTTATCTGACTTTTTTCCATCAAAAATCATTTGTTTTTCAGCTAAATAACTTCATTATCTTAAGCAAAAGTGGAAAATGAATGACAAATGACATCATAAACGTCTGCTTCTTCAACATAAAACAGATTTACATCCTTTTCACAGTT
>NW_028234436.1:2305679-2308179 GCF_977035675.1 Penaeus japonicus
GTTTTATTACCCTATATTCAATGGACTGTTTGTTTATCTTCACATTTGAATTCATTTATAAAAAAGTTATACAAAATCTTCTTTATGCAGGTTTTACTGGCATTTAATATATGAAAAAAGTTCAAACAAATATCCATTGATTTTCATCTGACTTTACTATTATTCAAGAAATGGTATACAGTTTATCATGCATGATCATAATTGCTTTCTAGATGAAAAACGCTCGGTCTGGACGGCGGTGACATGGTTAGCCTTATTTCCAGAATTATATAAGTTGCTCGATTGGTGTAATCGATGTTCAGACCGATTGGGAGAGATAGTGTGAGTTAGAGTGTTAGTGAGAGTGTGTGTGTAATTGTGTGAAGAAATTTAGAGAGAGATTATTTTGTGATAGTACTGTGTTTGAGTGAGTCGTGTGAGTGAGAGTGGTGTGGGGGGGGGTGTGGGGGGGGGGGGGGGGGGGTTGGGGTGTGGGGTGGGTGGGGGGAGTGAGAGATATGTGAGTTTGATGTTGTGTGTGATAGTTCGTGTTTAGTTAGAAGATTTAGTATAGAGTTTATATCGTGGTTTGAGCGCGTGTGAGATGATATTGTGTTTCGTGTGAGTGCACAGACACTGTGTGTGTGCGTGTGTGAGAGATTGTGTGTTAGTATTGTGTTGTGTGTGAGTTATTGTGTATAGATGTGAGTGTCAGTTTGAGTGTTTTGAAGATATATATATAGATAGATTGATGATTTATTGTAGTGTGGGTGAGAGTAGTATACCAAGTTTGAGAGTGAGTGAGTTATATTTTTTGGTACTTTTGAGAGAGTTAGTTATATAATAGATAGTTAGATTGTGATTAGACACCACACACATCAACACACCACATATGCATATTAATATATAGATATATTTTTTTTATATATACTATATATATATTTATTTAGTTATTTATGATATATAAATTTATTAATTTTATTTATATATATTTATATATTTATATATATTTATTATATATATAGGGTATATAGTTGGCAATTTTTATATATATATTATTTTTTGATATATATATATATATATACAATATAGATATACTTATATATATTGATTTATATTAGTTATATATTATATATATATAATTGCTTAAAAAATAAATTATATATATATATATTTATATATATGTCTATACACACAACACACACAACACAATGATATATATATATAATATATATATATTTTTATATATATTTATATTTTATATATTTATATATATATATTTATTTGTAGATACACACTCCACAACACACACTTTTTTTAATATATTTTTTTATTTTATATATATATTATTTTATTTATATAAAATTTTTTAAATATATATAAATTTTATAAATAATTATAATATATTTATTTTTTTATTTTTATATGTATATTTTCATTTTTATTTTAATTTTTATATATATATTTATATTTTTATATATTTTTTATTATTATATATATATTTTTTCACACACACCCCATAATTATATTTATATTATATATTATATTTTTTTAAAATAAAATATTTTTATATTATATTTTTGTTATATTTTTATATTTATATTTAATTATAATTACCATTTTTTATTTTTTATTTATTTATATATTTTATATATATATATAGTTATTTATATATATATATATTATATATTTTAATTTTTATATATATATTTTATTATTTTATTTATATATATTTTATATTTTATTTTTTATATATTTTAATAAAATTTTTATATTATATTTTTAATTTTGTGTGTGTGGGGGTGGTTGTGTGTGTTTGTTTTTGAGTGGGTGGGTGGTGTGTGTGTATATATTTTTTTCTATTATCTATTGTATAAATATGTATATATGTTTTTTTTTTGTGTAATACTAATTTTGTTTTAATATATAGGTATATGTATGTAATAAATTTTTATTTATTTTAATTTTTAATATTTATATATTTTATTTTTAAAAATTTTAAATATAAATTTATTTTTTTATATTTATTTATTTTTATATATATATATATTTTTATATAAACACACAACACACACACACACACACACATATATTTAATAATATATATTTATTTTTATATATATATTATATATATTATAAAATTTATAATATTTTTATATATTATTATATATATATATAAAATTTATATATATTATATATATATATATAAAATTTATATATATTTATATATGTGTGTAATATATATATATATATTTTATATTATATATATATATATGTATATTTATATTATTTTTTATTCATATTTGTTTATTTTTTAATTTATATATATATATTATATATAAAATTTTTATATATTATTTTATTATTTTAATATAATATATTTATATATATATATATTTATTTTATATTTATATATATTATATATATATATAGATATGTATAGATAATATATATATATATATATATTTATTTATATCTATATATATTTATATTCTTTATGTAAAATATATATTCATTTAAT
>NW_028234436.1:2375679-2378179 GCF_977035675.1 Penaeus japonicus
ATCTATATACTATATATAGATTAATATATATATATAATGGTGATATACAAATATCAATTATATTTAATATATATATATATATATATAATATATAATATAATACAATGTGTGTATATATATCAAATATATATATTTAATATTATACATCGTTTATATGAAAATATAAAATATTTATACATGTTATATATAAATAAATAAGTATACAGTATCATAAACTATATGTATATATATATATATATAAATATTTATATTAATATATATATATATATATTATATATATATATGAATAAATAAATACACTGAGTATATATATATTATATATATATATAACCATTTATATATATATATATATAAATATATATATATCTATAAAACAAAATGATAATTAATATGTATATATATATATATATATATAACTATAATCTATAAAATATATATTTATATATATATAATTTAAAACCTATATATATATCTAAAAAAATAATATAGATATATATATATATATGTGTGTGTGTGTTGTGTGTGTGTGTGTGTGTTGGTGTGTGTGTGTGGTATGTTGGGGGGAGTTGTGTGTGTAAATATTGTGTATATATATGTGTGTGAGTGTGTGTTGTGAGAGTGATGTTGAGTGTGTGAGAGTTGTGTGTGGTGTTATGTGTGTTGGTGTGTGAAAATATGGTGTGTAATGTAATCCAAATATCCAAATAAGGTAGTGTATGTATATCCAAATCCAAAAATAGTATATAATTTACTTATACATCTTTTTATATATAATAAATAAGAAATTGTTGTGTATATAAAGTAGAAAATAATGACACTGGGATATACGTGACTATATATATATATATATTATAGTAATGTGATATATAATATATTAACTGTAAAGTATATATATATTGTTTAAAAATATATGTATAATATCAATATATATATAAAAATATATATATATATATATTATATATATTATACAGCATTAACTCATATCTATCTATCTATCAGTATTTATCTTAGTCTATCTATACATATGTGTTTGTGTTCGCGCGCGCGCGCGTGTGTATGTGTGTGTCTGTGTGTGTACGAGCGTGTGTGTATCTATATATATTTTCTGTTGAATCAAGATTCGGAATGGATCTGAAAGGTCCCTGACCTTGCGTTTGTGAATTACGGCACATCAGATTACGCGAGCGAGTTTTGAGCTAAATGGATTTTCTTGTTCTTGCCAGTAAGTGGCCTTACACTTTTATCAGCTGCATTTCTCAGATCCTTTGGGCTACCAGCAGAGTGAAAGGGTAACTTTATGGAGAATAGACGAGCAAAGTTTTGGCGATGAACTCTTGTATCGCGCACCAGGGTTTCAGCTATATATTGGGGCTACGCGATGGTTTCACTTGAAAGCTGGAAGCAGGCACGCCGCAGGTTTTATGAATCGATATGATTAACTGTCTCATTTCTCTTTATCCTGCTGTCATGCCCGGACATTACTTTATCTTTTAAATTAATACACTGAATTTATATTACTGCCTAGATATACGGCCTTACTTGTTGAGCTTATGATTGTGCGGCATATTATTCAACTAAAGTAGGATATGGTGATGCTTTTCGTTTTTTGATATTCAGTTTTATGTAATAGATGAACTTTAATTGTTGATCCTTATATTTTCCCCTTTTTATCAATCATTAATAGCTTCAATTTATACTTAAATTTCTTAGCATGATCATTTCCTCTCTTTCATTGGTTGCTTATCTATTCTTCAGGAGTAGATAAGCAACTTCTCTCTCTCTCTCTCTCTTACTGTGAGATTGTGTTCACAAAAGGCTTTGAGCCAAAGATGTGCAGTTCTTAGTTCCTTTATTAGTGGATAACGGCAAATAATAATAATGACTTGGGTAGCAATGGCTTGTCGACCGTCTCTTGTTAGGCAGGTGTGTCTCACGTTAGAGGCGACCCCGTCGGGTAGTGAGTGAGTGACCGGTAGTAGTGAGTGAAGGAGTGAGGGTCAGGCCAAGCTAGGTCAACATCCATGCTCTCTCTTCTGGCGTTTTTGGCGTCCGATAATTTGAGCTCCCGAACCGTAGTGCTTTGGGTGACCGCATTCCGGGCCTCGTTTCGTTGTTCTTGGCGTTCCGCATATCTGCTTCATAACCTTATATTTACAGGGTCAAGGGAAGAAAGAAAGACGAACTGAGAGTGGGGGCGGGGTGTGTGCATAAGTATAGATTATTATATATTTATATTATATATTATTTATATATATATACTTTTTTTTTTTTTTTTGTAATAAACATAGATCAGGAAGGGAGTTGCTTGCAGCGACCTACAAGAAACAACTTGAATAAGAGAGATTGCAGTAAAAGGCAGCAAAAAAAAAAAAAAAAAAAAGTGCAAATAACAGTTTAATTATTGTAACAAACTTAGGGTAATAAAAACATTGTTGAGGGTAATTAAAAAGTGAATTCATTTATCATTTAACGACATGGCACAGTCGTTGTGTCATGCAAG
>NW_028234436.1:2385679-2388179 GCF_977035675.1 Penaeus japonicus
CAGGGACATTTCTGATTAGTCTAATGCTATCCTCACCAGGAGCTGTTGAATTTCCTCTGGTGAGGGCATCTAGCTCAGTCTCAGTAAACAAAACGTCGTAATCATCATGCTGCTCAATCAGTGAGTTAATCAATTCCCTCCTGTATAAGATTCACGTAAGAGAACAGCTGATTCACGGTTCAGTGAGTCACTGCTGGATCTCTTAGCATATTTGTGGATGAGCACATTTGCTTTTTCTCGAAGAATTGGATGTGCACTCTGAGATTTCATTTCACCATTTATTTTAATATCTTGCAAAGCTTTTCCTATTGACTTAGAGCTATTTAATGAATGAACAAACTTTTCTAACTTTTCCTGTTGCAGTAATACGACTCTTGTCTCGGACTGCTTGAAGAGCTTCCTGAAACAGTTCTAATAAAAGATCTGTTCTGCTTCTTCTGTATGCCTTACCAATCTTTCGAGAAGTGTGTTTCAAGTTTGATGATATAGAATCTTGATTATTTTTATAAAGATTCGGTAGAGGGACACGCTTTTTCTTTGCAACATGGGTTACAATATCTTGGAAACTGAACCATCATTAACGCTGCATTGGCAAAGTGGATAATTCGTTTACCAATCGCCAATATACTGAATAAAATCAGACATCTTGTCAACTAGGATTTTTATTAAGGATTTATGCCGATACATCAGTGAAAAGTTCCAACCCATTTATGGGTGGGCTCATCATTATCCGCTGAATAAAGTTATGACTTCTTAGTAAAAATCTTAAAAGTCTCAATTAATTTATGTTGCTGCAAAAAGGATCACTGAGTTAAGAGTGCCGCATGGTAAAGTCTCCAACCATAACGGTAGGTTCTGAGTGAATGTAGTCCAATAATGGAACTCAATCAAATAACATCGAATGTGCAAAAAAAATCTTCACATTTGACGTTGAGGTTCCAATATAGATCTTAATTCCATGGAATTGTGTACCCTTACTTTAACATTTTGACATACATCAGAGACCAGTCATGAGTTTGAAGCTTATACAATATATAATAAAATATTTTAGGTACAGGCTCACCCCTAGATAATCTGCATTCCTGTAGACAAATTACATCAATATTATCGTTGGACACTAACTCCCGCAAATCGGGTAATCGTCTCTTAAGTGAGGCAATGTTTCAACTCATAAGGCTGATCCCTTTATAGTTCATCATTCTTAAACTGCGGATACATTTTTTTCTATGTTCATGTGCCATCTTAAAGCTGAAAAAAATCTCCTGTTTCTTATTCTCGGATCTGTTATTATTTTTTTAGTAATTTTTCTTACCACTAAAAGATTTAGGGACTGCTCTTTTCAGTAAGCTGTCGAGTTTGTCCTTCGCCATCCCTTGTTCTTTATTTTGTGCATTTACCTCATCAGTTAATACTGTTTTTTTCGGATCTTTTAAGTTCAATAATCTCTCTTGCTTGCTCAACTGTTTTTTGTAAATTCATTTGTGCTTTTCTCGAAAGCAGTCAGAAACTTCTCAGACACATCTTTTACAGTTTTATCTACAAGTTCACTAATTTCATTTCCTTTACCTGCCAAACAGTATGAAGTTCTCTAGTATGTTTTGCATTGTGATGTTGGTCTGTGCCTACTGGTCCTTCAGCATTATTACTTGTCGCGCTTTCGACTTGCCGAGCAGCCTGGTTGTAGCCTACTTTCGGCCATTCGTCGATCTGACATCCCTCCTGCTGTCGTGCGCCGTCCTGACGTCCCTCAGGATGCCATGCACCATTCCGATGCACCTGAGTGAGGTATCTCACTTGACACGGCAGCCTGGACCGTTGCATCGTTGTGTATGCGCGATGTTGGTTGTTGTGGTCCCTTGTTATCGACAGTGTCTTATTCGAACAGTCTTGATGCCATGCGCGTACATCTTTATCATAGCATTGTTTTTATTCCCCATTTCTCGAACATCTTTTCCTGTGCAGATGCAGCATTGTGCAAGGGGATTGTAGTAAGCAATCCGCGGTTAACGGTAGGCCCCGAGCACCGTTCTTGGGCCTCACCATGTGTTCATGAGATTCCATTACGTTCACCTCTTGATATACATTAAGTCCAAAAATTTTGATTTGGCCTTGGGTGCGGTTGGTATTCCGTGTTTCAAAGATCTTAAAATCTCCTTCCCTTTTAACCATTATGTAATGTTCGTCGGTTCTAAATATTATCTTGTTATCTCGCTCTATAATGCTGTTAGTTGCATGCAAAAGCCATCTGTATTACGAGGCAACGTCTGTATCTTTAAGGAAGTCTAACCACACTCTCTGATCGAGGGATATGAAACCTGCCTCATACTTTGCTGGATGTTAGGGCCTCAATTGTTCCCATTTTCCATTGGTCCGTCTTCAGCGTTCGTTTTCTTCGGGTGCTTCTTATTATTTTGTACAAGTATGAATCCATCATCGTCAGTTTTATCTTTTGAGGGCATATTAATTTATTTTCCTTGTATTTCTGTGTCAGCGTTCATTG
>NW_028234436.1:2393179-2398179 GCF_977035675.1 Penaeus japonicus
TGGTGGAGATCTGACAGGACGTAACGGACCCGGAGTTCAAATCTCCAGTCCTCACTCTGGTAATCTGGGTATTTCTCTTCAACCTGGTACATAGTAAGATCCTGATGTAGCCAATGGAGTTCCCCTGTTATGGTGTTGCGAAGTCTAATGGCAAACATACTTTCATATGGTCGTGGCCCTGCGGCCTGTCTGCCAATGACCACATTGATTATCCCCTTGACGTCCGTTCCGTCGCCGAACTTGACGACGTTGAAGGAGGTGTTGAAGTGCACTTTGATGCTCTTCTCCGGCCGCTCCGGAGACCCCAGCCGTGGCGACACCCCCACGCCTCCATTTTCCTGCGACACGGCGGAATGGTGAGTGAGGTAGGAGTGCGGTCTGTCGGGCGGGAGCGCTGGCGGAAGGCCGCCCATGGAGGAGGAGGGTGGAGGGGCGGGCATGCCGCACCCGCTGCTCATGATGCCGGAGGAGGGCGGGGGAGTCGAGGACCGAAGTCCTGCAAAGGATCCAGTCGACGGAAGAATGCTCAGCCCGCAGCCCAAGCTCTCATCCTCGCCCCTGCGTGGTCGCGCCGACGGCCTGCCCGGGAGGTCGTAATCCACCAGGATCTCGTCAAGGTCAACGAAATCATCCTCACTGGATTCCTCTGCCTGCAGTTTGCGCGTCCCGTGGTCCCCCTCGAGAGCTCTCAGCACATCCTCCAGGGTTTCCACCTCGCTAGGACTCACGTCGAGGGTCTTCCTCGGGTCCGACCGTTCGGTGGTCGGTTTCCCGGAGACCACAAGGCCCGGTTTCCGGTTCAAGTGATGCCCGTTTGCAATATCGCTTGTTTTCGGCTGGCGGTCGGTTCTCGTTCCTCGCAGCGGCCCGTTGCTTCCGCCGTCGGCGCTTTTCGCTCGCGAAGTCTGGGCCTTGGCGTAGACGTGAGTCGGAGACGCCGCCGTTGCGCTCCTGTGAGACCTCTTCGTGGCCTCCTCGGCCGGTGGGGACAAGTTCCTCTTCTTGGGTAGCTGAGGAACCACGGCCGACCGCCCCATGAGTTCGTCGATGGCCACGGAGATGGGTCTTCCGGGCTCGTCGTACTCCAGCAAGTACTCCTTGATGTCCTTGCGGCCCATGTCCCCCGCGTCCTGCTCCCTGTCCACGGGGATATACAAAGCCGTCGGGCGGTTCTGCAGTCGGTCGCGCTCGCGTCGCACCGACTGCAGCTGCTCGTACGTCTCGACGGCCCTCCGTACAGACGGCCTCCTCTCTAGGGCGGCGCCCGGGGGCTGCGCTCCTTCCCTTGACCTCGCCGGCTGCACCCTCGGGCTCGCATTCGCCTGTCTCACACTGTTTCTGACAAAAGAGTTTTCTTTGCATGTTGCACTGGGGTATTTACTAGTCTCTTCTTTGCTCGCCTTCATGCTACTTCTACACTGATCACAGTAACTATTAACGCCACACTTGCACTGTTGGAGGAGCTTTGTCTTTTGTTTCCCCGCGCCCTTGTCACCGCCCGTCTGGATCCGCGCGTACTGCAACTCCACCGAGCTAGATCCTGCTCTCGCCTGTCCACGGGAGCTCTGTCCTCCTGGCGGGCTGTTCGCATCCATAAGGACTTTGGCCGAATGGTTCCTCTGGAGTGTCTGGCGGGACTCGGTTGGCTGTCTCCGCCATGTTCATCTCTCTCTTTCTCTCTTTATATATATATATATATATATATATATATATATATATATATATACGTATATACGTATATATGTATATATATATATATATATATATATATATATATATATATATATATATATATATATATATATATATATATATATATATGGATGGTTTTGATAATCAAAATTGAATTAAAATCTCTCCATTTCTCTCCTGTCTCTCTTACTCCTTCACAGCAGAAGCAGCTGCCACTGACGGATTAAAATCTAAACGGAAATTCGATCCTTTTGATTAAGTGAAATACGAGACACTTGTCGTTTGCTTTACGATGGCAGTTTCTCCTTCGGTTCGACGTATATGAGTACTTACTGATTAGGATTTTCTAAAAGATTGGAGCCACTGGAATCTTTTTAAGAAATGTTTTACTCCATATCTACGTCAGGAAATGTAGAATTGACATTATAGAGAAGAAGGTACAAAAATAAGGTAAAACAAATATGATTCAATGTAGATCATTAAAATGGCTCTCGTACCTAATGTGACGAATGACATAAATTCCCCGCTCTTATTCTAAACTGTTCGCCGGACTGAAATATGCCGGTGATATAAAGGATTTAACGGATGCAAATAGGCACTAGTACTTTTGAGCACACACACACACTTTAGATATATATATACATACATACATACATACATACACACACACACACACACACACACACACACACACACACACACACACACACACATATATATATATATATATATATATATATATATATATATATATATATATACATATGTATACATATATTTATATGTATATACATAATATATATATATATATATATATATATATATATATATATATAATATATATATATATATATATATATATATATATTATATATATATGTATACATATATTTATATGTATATGCATATATATATATATATATATATATATATATATATTATATATATATATATATGTATATATATACATATATATGTATATATATATATATATTTTTTTATACGTTTTTATATGTATGTATATATATATATATATTTTTTTTTTATACGTTTTTATATGTATGCAAATATATATATATATATATATATATATATATATATATATATATATATATATATACATATATATATATATATGGCAACGAGCAGGAGAGGTTTCAGTGTTAGGTCTCACGATATTAAGTGTAAAATTAAGTATATCCAGTGATCCGTGGCAGCACAGTATAAGGTGAAAATATCTGTGAATGTCTAGAGAGCATATACGATCGAAATAGAAATAAGAAATTACACAAGTGTCGTAGAAAATTCAAAAAGAAAGAATACCACAAGTGAGCTAGCCTTTTCAAAGGCAGTGAGATGCCAAAAAGTGCCACGATAGAAATTAACGAAACATGGAGTTATACCATCTATTATAGTGATTTGAAAATATAATGCAGTGTGAAAACATCTGAGGATGTCTGAATATATTTCTAATATAAAATCATACCATCCAAGAAAACCAACAAAAAAATGAGTGAAATATCGCTTAACGCTCCCCAAGATGCCACGTTAACACCAATGCCAAGGGTCAAAGGTGATCAACCATCATCCAACATCTGGCCTGAGTAAAATCCAATTCTAGTTCGTGAGTACATTATACTATAGAATCACATATGTTATGTCTCCAGTGTTCATAAATCTAATCATGCAACCACACTGAATATCAGTCAGGAAAATTATTCGTAATGAAAGCCCAACACAAGATAAGGCATCACCAATGGTCAAGGTCACAGTAGGACACTCAAACGGTTTAGGTACCAACTAGTAATTACCTATCCGAATTGTTGCCAGATATATGTATACCATTGCCTACTATATACTGTATATATGTACATGAATGTTTATGTATATGTATATATATGTATGTATATATACGTATGTATATGTATGTGTGTTTATATGTATGTATGTGTATTTAAACAAATTATAATGCATGGGCACATTATAATTCACATGCGTGTGTGTGCACGCATGGACGCTGATGTGTATGGGTGCTGTATGCATGCATACGGGCGTAGACAAACACTTGGAGTATGTGCATAATTGCTTATTTGTATATAAAGGCGTCTACGCTGTACATTCTCTATATCTATACATAGTAACGAAAATAAGTGCGGGCACGGGAGCGCGCATAAACATGCAAACATGCATTTTTGCGTAGGCCCTGCACGTATATATAGACAAATACCCATTCTCACATGAGTAGACCAGAAGGTCGTGAGATAGATCGGTGGATACAAACATCTAATAATATGCGAGACTAAATCAAACGTGTTATTGGAGATTAATGGTACCTCCGGACTAAAACTACTCCCCCCACCGTGCCGACAGGTGGGGGTACCAGGCCACACCCCTCTTAAATATGATTTCCCAGTCAAGACAACAGCCCTCATTCCCCGGAAGCGACAGGAGCCCCTGGTCACGGCGGCGATCGGGATCGCTCTTGAGCAGAGAGCGCTAAGAATATCCGGTCAGACCCAGGCCGCCTGAAGATGATGAACTTATGCACATACAATGTAAGGACCCTGAGAACAGAACCTGATCTTTTGACACTGCTTGAGGAACTTTCATTTATTAAATTGGATAGTGTAGGGCTTTCTGAAGTTAGAAGCCTAGGCAAAGAGCAGAAATTACTAAATGATGGGCTCTTATTATATTGGCGAGGTAAACCCTTGGATAGCAAACAAGATTCAGGAGTAGATTTCTTAGTTCACAAGCGACTCGAAAAGAATGTTAGGGAAATCTACAGTGTGAGCGAAAGAGTAGTTTCTGTAATACTGAAACTAAACAACTGATATAGCCTAATAATTATCCAAGTGTACACTCCTACCAGCAGTCATAGTGATGAGGAGATAGAGTGCTTCTATGATGTGCAAGCAGCCACCGATAGAGCAAAAACCCATTTTACCGTGATTATAGGGGATTTTAATGCCAAGATAGGAATAAGGGAAGATGGAGAAATCTCGGTTGGGAAACATGGAATAGGCACCAGGAATGAGAGAGGGCAAAGATTGATAGAATTCGCCGAAGCTCGATCCCTTAAAATTATGAATACATTCTTCGAAAAGAGACCCGTGAGGAAATGGACATGGAAATCACCATCCGGCATTTAAAAACGAAATTGACTTCATAATCACCAATAGGCGCGACATTGTACAAGACGTAACCGTTATCAATAAAGTAAATGTCGGTAGCGACCATAGACTGGTCAGGAGTAGAGTAAAATTACAGCTAAGAAGGGAACGAAACAAGCTCATACAGAAGCCTCT
>NW_028234436.1:2410679-2423179 GCF_977035675.1 Penaeus japonicus
AATTACTATAACCACCGTGATACAGGTTTAGATTAAAATCCCTAGCAGAGATAACACAGCTGTCTCCTTGCTCCAGCTTGAAAGAAAGCCTGGAAAGCTGTTCATCCAAGGTATTAAGCATTAACTTCAGAGAGCGATGACTCATAGCAAGATGCCGACCTCCGGCGGTGCATGGCTTGGAAGCAGAATGAGAAGAGGAAGGCCATGTGCAGCGGCTGCAACATGGCCCTGCGCCAGTATGGCTGATTTATGGTGTGGCACGCGCAGCCGTAAACACACGTCGCATTCCTATTCTTCATCTCTTCATGTTGTTGTTGTTTTGTTTCGAGAATGAAAAGAAATATGACAAAAAATAAAGTTGTTTTTTGTGCTCTCATAAAATATTAACACTTCTGTCAGACTGAGTGTCAAATATCTTAACGAGTTGATATGGACTTTAAAATACGACTTTAGTCGATTACAATATTGAGAAGGCTGCCAGATGCCCCATATAAGCATCGTAATATAGTGAAGGCCATAAACTGACAAAAACAAAAAATAGTTTAAGAATGAAAGAGAGCAAGAAAACCCTCTAAAATGAAACCTGTCGTGTGTGCCGTTTCAGGTTTCAGTGAAAATCGATTCTCCGGATCCATTGTGTTATGTCTTTATTATTCATTGACATGTAACTAATTCTTTAATTATTCCACGAGGATAAACGAAATCAGAGTGATTATATAGAAAAAAAATCTGGATAAAGAGCTGTAATGTAAATGACTATCTATTTACATGACTGGTCAGTAAAGCAATAGATAACTAGATTGATTTAACGAATAAAAAATAATGTCTAGCTTTCATTTTCTGAATATATGATAACATATAACATAAATTGGTAAACGATAGTTAAAACAGTAAATAACAAAACTCAGTTCGGTGTCATATTAGATTGACCCATGACAATACCTCATCAGTGAAATCCGTCTGGTAGCTCAGTGGTAGCGTGTCGACTTCACATCCCCGGGTTGGCATATCGAGCCCTGTCCAAGCTCGTGAGTTTCCACTGTCACCTGGCGGTTACTGACGTAGCTGGGCACTGCGTTGGGTAAGGACCAAGCTCAGACCGAGTCAACACCCGTTGACACATTCTTTCACGAGCCAGCACTCGCTAACACAGGCGGGCTCGCCTGTATCATCAGTCAATATCTTCGTATTCTTGCCCCGTCATGTCTCGTACGATCACCATTGATGGTGATGTGAGCACAGTAACATAACGAGAACGATAATGGTGACTATTGTATCTATGACCATAATCATAATGATTGCGAAATATGAATAGTAATATAGGAAGTAAAAACTCTGATGATGTTGATGATAATATAATAACATGCATAATAGTTCGTTTTCCGTATGAAAGAAAGAAAGATGAAATATATTTCCAAATGTGCACTTCTATCCCATTTTGCCCCCAATCCCTCATCAATTATGAACATGAATTCATCTGCTCATGGAAATTATGATCCAAAGGACATTGCCGCAGAGACCAAACTGCTATATTGCTACCTACATTATTTTTAACTAATGTCCCAGACTTTCTCTTATAATTCTCGTTTCTCATTTTAACGTTTTTGTTACAATTTATTTATTATTCTTGTAAGGGTTTCAGTTCCAGAAATGTAATACTGCTCAAGACAATGCACAATCATATCGATCAGATATAACTTGTAAAACTTACTTGGCAAAATTCAGTTAAAATATATCTTTAAATGCAAAAGATGTCTATCCTTAAAGTATATGTTAATTCCGCAACATGTTTCAGTCCTACATATTCATTTTGTAAAAATGCTTTAAGCTTCCTACAACTTGTGTTCATAATATGCAACATAAACCCGAACAGTCTGTGTTAACAAATGTCGATAATAATTTAGTGCAATGCATGCAACGCAATCAATCCATTCTACAAAGCGCGACTGACCGCGCGATAAAGCCTCCCATCGAGCTCAAAGTCCTTCTGTGAATCCAACTTGCCACGTGTGAGCGCCTGAGGGTTTCATTAAATGCTTCCCCTCGGGCGAAGGAAATGACATGCAGTTTCGAGGAGTGTCTCCTGAAAACAACTTGTGGGTGTGCAGCCACATGGAAATGTAAATAGCCCAAACACACACACACACACAAACAAACACACACACAAACACAAACACACACACATACACAAACACACACAAACACAAACACACAAACACACACACATACACAAACACAAACACACACACACACACAAACACAAACACACAAACAAACACACACGCACACACAAACACAAACACACACAAACACTTACACACATACAGGCCTCAAATACACGTGCAAACACATATTTACGTTTATCATGAACGCAGGTCGCCAGCCAAGGACACACTTGTGAAGCTGCTCTTCATTCTGATGTCACAGAGAGGAACTTCACATTAAAGACAGAAAACATTAATGTTTTCTCTTATTTTTTTTCTTCATTTAAGCTTATGTTGTTAAAGAAGACTTATTGGAATAGATCATTAACATTAATATCCAAAAATAATATTAGACATGTTTCAAATACTGAACTGCTATTCATGGAATAAAAACAGTCCATACGATTATTCAATTTTCCATTTCTGTTTTGCAGAGTGTATAAAAAGGACGCTTCAGCGGAATGACTTTGCAATAAAGGCTGTGCGAGGGCTACCGAACGCCTTAATGGCTATCCAACCAAAGCTTTTATCCGATTAGTTATTATTCTTTTTATGACGGCGGAGATGGCTGGTATTCTTCATGGTTTAGGAGCACGTTATCAGGGTTCGCTGGGTTTTTTTCAGTAGGGAAGGAAATGTAAAAGATGAAGGTCTCAATAATTCTCTCAAATTATATCTATACCTGAGCTATTTAAATTATTAAAAAAAACACTACATTCTTGTGCCTCAACTATAAAGATCGACTGATAATTAATAGCTATCATTACATTTTTTCCTTCATGAAGGGGAACGCAGCTGAGAGCCCTTCCGCTACAGTCAACATCCAAGAACCATATAAATAAATGTTATAAGCAGTGCTCTCTCTTTAGAGAGAGTGAGCGAGAAAGAGAGAGAGAGAGAGAGAGAGAGAGAGAGAGAGAGAGAGAGAGAGAGAGAGAGAGAGAGAGAGAGAGAGAGAGAGAGAGAGAGAGAGAGAAGTTTAAGTATCGTCAATAAAAGCGTGTTTGTGCGGGTATATTGTATATTTGTATATGTATATATGTAAATTCATATATATATATATGTATATATGTATATATATATATATATATATATATATATATGTGTGTGTGTGTGTGTGTGTGTGTGTGTGTGTGTGTGTGTGTGTGTGTGTGTGTGTGTGTGTGTGTGTGTATTGTGAATAATTTTCAGTTACCACAAAGCATCAATTTTATTTTGTTTTTGTTATTAAAATGAAATTTCTTCTACGAGAGGGATACTGTATGAATAAATCACGATACTGAGGTTCAGGCGAGCTGTCTGAACCTTCAGGTCGATTCACTCTACCTTTTCGACTCGTCCCGCTTACAGGTGAAAAAGGGGGCGTGGCGCCAGATCGGTCGATAACATCAGAAAGACTGGCCTTACTGCAGCTGAGGCCCGAGTTACGGGGACGGGGGTGTCTTTCTTCTCTGCTTTATGTAATTATGGTGTGTGCGATTGAACTTTAAGAGGATTATTTGATGTTCCTATTGTTTTTGTTATTTTTGGATAGGAATATCGGCGTTGTTAGAAGTCCCAGTGTAATTATAACTTTCAGAGTTGTTAGAATGAAACCAGCCTTGGTTCTCGGTGAATCTTTCTTTTTATTTTCTCGTAGAGCACGTTTCTGCGTTATTTAAGAGTATGTGTTTCGGTAGGAGGGTTTCAGCGTTGTTAGTTTTTTAAGGTTTACCCTCATGGTAGGTGACCATTTTGTTTTTTTATAACCATTTATTTGTTGGATGATTACTGAAAAAATGATTAAGTTTTGGTCATGGAGGTTTACAAACATCGTTATATTTATATTTATGACAATTATTACGAAATGAAATTATTAATTGAATTGAAATCAATAAATAGAAAAGTTCACCGGAGTTTATCTCAAGCCCTCACAAATGACGACATCCTTTGGTTTCTATAGAACCTAATTATTCTCACAAGCACAAACATACACATACACACACAAACACACACACACATATATATATATATATTAAGACTGTCAGACTAGTATAGTGGTTGCGCACCGGCCTCACATCCCTCGGGTCGGAAAATCGACCACGTTTCCGCTGTCCCTGCCGTTTACTGCTGTGGTTTGGCACCACGGTGGGTAAGGACCAAGCTCAGATTGAGTCAACACTCATTAGCATAATCTCATGAGTCCGCACCCGGAGTCGCAATGGTCCATATAAGCCTTATCAAAGCATCTGCTCCGCAAATCTGGCTTATCATTATCCTTATACCAATTCTACCCAGTCAAAGTAAATCTTGAAGAGCAAGCGTCGAATTGAAGAATCTAAGTGAATGAATATGTTATTTAAACATATACAACATTATATGTTGCCACTCAGAAAATAATGAGTTATTGTTGTGGGGTGGAGCTTGGCCTAACACCAATTGGTCAGGAGTAGCGGGCCAAAGTTCCACCTCCTGAGCAGTCTCAGACAGGGCGCCCGAAATCCTTTAAGGCACAAGTTCGCACGTCATGTCTGGAATGATGATTTTGTCCGATTCTTCTGTGGAAGGTAAAATATGAGGTCTCCTAGTTGCTTAGGTCTCAACTCGGTGCTGACATTTGATCTTATCTAGTGAGGTCAGACCATTTGCACTGCTATTTGAAATTATATTCTTATTAGCAATTAGCCAATTTTAGCATATTACTTGTGGAAGTATACACAAATGGCACCCTCAAATTATTTCATCAACTGCTACAATAACATAGCTACTCACCAATTACTGTTCTGACGTAAAAATGAGTGCATGAATATCGACAGTCTATAAAGAATCATGTCTTTTCATCATCTAGTTCTTTTACCAGGATATTAATGTATATACTTTTTGCTAAACACAATGATAGCTAGTTGTGCAGAGCAGATGCTTCCCACGGGGTATATCTAAGCTTGGTCCTAACCCGCCATGGTGCTCAGTCACAGGAGTAACCGCCTGGCGATAGTGGAAACACGTGACTTGGGCGGAGCTCGATCTGCCGACCACTGGGATATAAGGCCAACGCGCTACCATTGTACTAGGCTGACGGCTACCTTACTACTGGAGATCTTAGAATATATACTTAATAGAGCAATTATTTTTGTTTTTGTAATTATTATTAGCCAACATCAAAGCTTACCTGACTCCTCTTTCCCGGGCCCCAGACACCGGTCCAGCAGCCCCTGAGTTGTCAGCATACCACTAGATGTGAACGAATATACCACACTGACTCAATTGGCAACATCAAACGAAAACAAGCTGTCTGTTTGCCACAATCTCTTTAAAGAGCTACATCCTCAGACATTTAAACCTGTATTGAGTGTTGCCACTGTGACTTTGCGACTTTTACTTATGTTGGCGAGGATTCTAGATGCATTTTGAATACTTTACTATAATTTTTGTAATAGGCCATTTTTTTTTCCCAAAGTCATCAGGATCCCCTCAATTAGTTCAAAAGGGGCCCAAGCTGTAAATTATTAACTCGTATGCATTTTAGAGCACGCATAGAGTGAATAATATACTTAATTTTATATTGCTATGATTTTCTAGATCTTTGAGCAAGTTGGCTGGGAGTCTGAGCCCACCGAAAATGTTCCCAATTGGGCTCCGCACCTCCTAATATGAGTAGATGATTGGTCTTCATTTGAAGTACATAACAGTTGTATGCAGATGACTAGTGGACCTAAAAGTATTTTGTTGTTTGCTAGTTTGTCTCGAAAGAAAACACCCTTATAGCGAAGCACACCAAAGGTGCGATGCCAAGACAGACGGACGTGTAGGAAATGCTGCTACGTATGTCAATACCAAAATCTTTCTTATGCTACTATTATACATACCCGTAGTCTGTTTAAGGATGAAACTCTAAAATTCAATACAAACGGCTTACAGTAGAAAGATGTACAAAAGCTTTTAAATCGTAACATCTTAACATCGTGTGAGCAATTTGAAAAAACAAAAACGAAATATAGCATTGGGTGTGACACATAATCCTCTATACAGTCTTTCTATTTGACAATTATCAGAATTATTGACTGAAAACCTAGATATACAAGCCCGTTATCAAATTGATGTTAATCACCCTGAACACTGTCATAGGCATTCTAAATATTCGAACGATTTATATGATCGACAATGTTCGCTGAAGCATATATATCATATAATACATGTTATATATATATATATATATATTATATTATATATATAATATCATAATATACTACTTTATATATACATACATACATACATATATATATATATATATATATTCATATATATATATATATATATAGATATATATATAACATACATACGTATATATACATACATACATATTATACATACATAATATATACAATACATACATATTTATGTATGTATATATATCTATACATTATATAATTGTATGTATATATATACATATATATGTTATGTTATATATATACATATATATGTATTTGAAATAAATATACATATATATGTTCATGTAATATATATACACATATATATGTATATATATGTATATATATACCATTCATATGTTAAATATAAACACCCAATATATATATATAAATATATATATATATATATATATATAGTGTATAATATATATACCATATAAATGTATATATTTACATATATATATACAATATATATATATATATATATATCTAACATATATATTATCAATATATATATATATATTAATATTATATATTATATATAAGTCAATAAGAGTATATAAATACTTAAATATGTATAAATATATGTATGTATATATATACCTTTATATATATATATATGAATAACCTACCCACCCAGACCAATGTATATATATATATATATATATATATATATATATATATATATATATATATTAGCACATTTTTGTTTTATCACTGTTGAGGATGAGCCTGACATCTGTTTTGTAATCAATATATTTATCGAGCAGTGTACGCAATCCAGGTAATGAGGAGCAAAAGATGACAATGTCATCCGCATAAATTTATATGCATATAAACATACACACATATACATATATATATATATATATATATACTATATATATATATATATATAATTATTTAAATATATAATATAGATATACATACATATATATATATATATATATATATATATATATATATATATATATATATATATTTATATAACCAGTCGGTGGCCGACTGGTTAGAGTATCGGACTGTGAAGTGACGAGGATCTGAGTTCGTGTGTATGTGTAACTTGATTATTGAAGATATGCGCGTATATATATATTTATATATATAAATATGTATATCAATAAATATATATATATATTTATATATATAAATATGTATATCAATAAATACATATATTTATATATATAAATACGTATAGGAATATATATATATATATAAACATGTATATCAATATATATATATATATAAATAAATATGTATATTATATATATATATTGTTACACCGGCCGCCTCGTCTATCTGCCACCAACACGAGGCAGGCTAGGCAGACAGCGTGCTAACCACAGGGTCGTGAACATAGAACAGCTCCAAGAGGCAGCCTGGGCGAAGGGACATCTTCGCAAATCTCTCTGATCTGAACTGAACTCCAAGAGGCACCGAACATCACAACATCAGAACACCATGAGGGGAAACGCCAAGAGGCAAGGCAAGGCATGATGTAAACACATGATAACACATTTAACCTTTATTTACACTAGTTCTTTACCCATATACTTTTCTATAGGCACAATACAGGGGGGAAACCAGCACATCACACTGCACAATACAGCTTATAATAGGGGCTCTGTAGCTTCGGCGAGAGCCCTCGTTTCCGGCGCGGCTTATGCAGCCACACTCTGTCACCCATGTTGTACCTCACTTCCCTCATGCGCCGCTCATAGGTCTCCTTCATGGCCTGGCCGGCTACCTTGAGATTGCCACGCACTCGTCGGTGCACCTCTGCCAGGTTCTCCTGCAGTGCAGCTGCATAGCTGGAGGTGACAGTTGGCAAGTTAACGTCGGGTAGCCGCCCTATGGCCAAATCCACTGATAGCCTGAGCTCACGGCCAAACATGAGTTGGGCAGGTGTGAAGTCTGTTACCTCGTGCACAGTGGACCAGTAGGCCATGAGCATGGTGAGCAGCTTGACGTCCAAGTCTTCCTGACTGGGACTTTCCCTGCAATATTTGGCTAACTGTTAAGCAAGGGTCCGGTTAAACTGCTCCACCATACCATCGGACTGTGGATGGAGGGGTGTTGTCCGTGTCTTGTGCACTCCTAACAGCTCCCAACACTTACGAAACACTCGTGACTCAAACTCACGGCCTTGGTTAAAGTGCAGTTCAGAAGACACACCAAAACCGGTAATTAATTCATTCACTAACACGCCAGCCACGGTCTCGGCCTCATGGTTGGGTAATGCATGTGCCTCAGGCCACTTTGAAAAATAGTCCATTACTACACAAATGTATCGGTTCCTCTGTGATGTGAAAGGCAGTGGACCAGCAATGTCCACTGCTACCCGTTCCATTGGTGCTCCCACACAGTACACCTGTAATGTCCTTCTTTGCACTGTACACATCACACGCTCTATACCACTCAGACATCTCACTTCTCATGCCCACCCAGTAGAAGCATTAATGGAGACGGCTCAGGGTCTTTTTCTCACCCAAGTGGCAACTGGTAACACCGGCATGTAATTCCTTCAGCAACTCAGCACGCATGGCCCTGGGTACTACAACTACCCACGTGTCACTGTCCACTTCACTCAACGGCACCCAGTGTTTCATTAACACACCTCTTTGATCCACTCATAATGTTTCCCACTGGTCCACTAGACACTTGGTGGTGGGGCTCTCCGCAGCCACAGCCTCCCAACTAGGGCATCCACTGAGAGCCTCAAACCACCGGACAATGGGAGCAAGGTCAGAGTCCTCACGTTGTGTCTTGCGCCACTCATTATCCCCTTTAGTGGTGCATACCAGCACCTACAGACGGAGTCACACAGGATCAGAGACCTTCTGGACACAGTGTGAGCAACTAGCTTTACACGGGCGTCGACTCAGGCTGTCAGCGTTGCAATGGACACGTCCCGGGCGGTAGGCGATGCGGTAGTTGTACTGCTCAAGGCACCCTAACCACCTTGCCAGCTGACCCTATGCTACTTTCAGCGACTTCAACCACTGTAGGGCAGCATGGTCAGTCCGGATGGTGAACTCAGCACCGTAGAGATACGGGTGAAAATACTCGAGACTCTTCACCACCGCCAGCAACTCTTTCCTTGTCACATAATAGTTGCGTTCAGGCCTGCTGAACTTGGCACTATAGTAGGCCATGACATACTCCTTCCTGTCCTATACCTGTGACAAAACTGCCCTGATGCCCTCCGCGCTGGCATCAGTGTCCAACAAGTAAGGGAGCTTTGGGTCCGGATAGGGAAAGACCGGTGCTTCCACCAGGGCTTTCTTCAGGTTGACACGCCTCATCCCACTGGACATACTCCCCTTTTTGTGTAAGTCGGTGGAGAGGAGCCGCTACGCTGGCGAAGTTTTGTACGTGCACAGGGCCAGGTAGCCCCTGAGTTCCGCCACATTGGTGGGAACCGGCCACGATGACGTAATCGATATAAACAAGCGCCGTCTTCCACTGCAGGCCGTCCAATACCCTCTCCATCAAACGCTCGAAGCAACTAGGGGCATTGCAGAGGCCAAAGGGCATGATGTTGAATTGCCACTGACCCTGCCCGAAGGAAAAGACAGTCTTTGGCTTGTCCTCTTCTGCCATCTCCACCTAGTGATAACCCAACTTCAGGTCAAGTGTGGAGAACCACCTGGCCCCCACCAATGCATCGAGTGTGTCATCAATCCTCGGCAAGGGGTATGAGTCCTCAACAGTCATGTCATTCAGCGCCCGGTAGTCCACACAGAAGTGCTGTGTACCGTCTGGATGGGCAAACTACTTCCGGAGTTAATGCGGTGCTTTACCAATCCTGTACGGCCCAGGTACAAGTCACCCCTGCTAAACACATCTGCATATTGAGCCAGGGTGTGGTGCATCTTCACCGTCTGTGCCTCTGTCATGTTAGCGGGGCTCTGGTGCACCAAATCCTCAAGGAAATCAGGCAACAGCCTCACACCAATCAACTCCTCGCTCCCCGACGACTCTTCTGGGCGCTCCACTTCCTCACAAGTGCCCAGCTTTGCACCAGCTGGCACCTTCTGGGCCTTATCAGAAAAGTTAGCCACCAACACTGTAACTAACCCTTCCCCCGCTCCAACAAGACTCTGCCCAATTGCTACATCATCAGCCGGCTGCAGGTTTTGGATGGGCTCCACTAGGCCCTTTACTCCACACATCACTCTTGACAGTCGACACCGGATCCTAGACTCTGTCCAGGGGACAAGGTGCAGTCGCTCAGCCGTAACTACCTTTACACAGCCAACCTCCGGAAGCAAGGGCACATCTTCACTATGCAACCTGACCAGCTTCCGTCCAAGGTCGACACACGCCTTACTCTGCGTCAGGTAGTCAAGGCCCAGTAAACAGGGATCGTCTAGATCAGCGACATACACTGGCAGCCACAGCACCGTGCTGCCCACGGTAATACGAGCCTCCACTGGCCCCTTTGCTGCACACAATGCCCCATACCACCACACAGTCTCTGTGGTGCGTCTGGAAGTCGCGTAGTGGCCAACATATCAGGCCGCACTAGGGTCTTCTCAGCCTCAGTATCCACTGTCTGGCGGCATGTTTCGGGGGTGGGGAGGGGGGGTGGGGCGGGGGGGGGGGGGGGGGTGGGGGGGGGGGGGGGGGGGGGGTGGGGGGGGGGGGGGGGGCCATCTACTGAGTCCTCCACCTGCATTGTGCTGGTTGTTCGACGGCAGCTTACACAAATCGGGGCCCGGGAAACGAGGACGGCTGGGTTTCGGCCCCCTTCTCCAGCCTGTCCGAGTTTTCTGCCTGTACCACTTCCATAGGACAGGCACCCAAATGATGACCATACCTGCCACAGTCCTTGCAGCACTGCTGGAAGGCATCAGAATCCGGCCGGCTGAGGGGACGCACTCTCCGCTCTGTTGGACATCAGCTGCGTCTGTGCCCTTCCTCGCCACAGCCCCAACGCGACCCGTGGAATCTGTACGGGCTCACCCTCCTTGACACTGCCTTTATTTTCACTTTCCGGCCCCGGAGGTCATGGCGGTTCTGGGTGGCTGGCTCTAGGCCACTGGTTGCCTTCTTTGGACGACATGATAAATCGGCGCGTCTCACTGTTCAAATATCACAAATCCCACTTCTGACACCAATGTTACACCGGCCGCCTCGTCTATCTGCCACCAACACGAGGCAGGCTAGGCAGACGGCGTGCTAACCACAGGGTCATGAACTCAGAACAGCTCCAAGAGGCATCGAACACCACAGTGTCTCAGAACACCACGAGGGGAAACGCCACAAGGCGAGACAAGGCACGAAGTAAACACACGATAACACATCTAACCTTTATTTATACTAGTTCTTTACCTGTACACTTTTCTATAGGCACAATACAGGGGGAAACCAGCACATCACACTGCACAATATAGCTTATAAGAGGGCAACACAAAGTATATCAGGCCACAAGGGGCACACGCGAGGTCTTCCCAGGAGCAGCACCAAACTGTGTCTGTCCTAGCTTTGTTCCTCCGCTCATCTTGCCCCGACTCTTGCATCAAGTTATCGTTTTGACGCATGTTTACACAGAGACAAAGACCCACTGGCGTATAAATATATATATATATATATATATATATATATATATATATATATAATTATCTATATAGAATTTCATATCCAATATGTAATTGTTATATATATAGTATATATAAAATATATATATATATATATATATATATATATGCATATCAATATATATATATATATATATATATATATATATATATATATATATATATATAAATATATAAATATGCATATCAATATATATAAGATATATATTATATAATATGATATATAACATATATATATATATATATTATCAAATATAAAAATCAAATATATATATAATATATATAAGTAATATATAATATAATAATATATATAATTATAAATTTAATATATATATAATATATATAGATATATAATATATAAAATATATATAATAATATATAAATATATATATAGATATATATATATATATATAATATATATATATAAATATATATATATAAATATATATAAATATATATATATATATGTATATATATTATATATATATATATATATATATATATAT
>NW_028234436.1:2450679-2453179 GCF_977035675.1 Penaeus japonicus
CCAGTGTTTACCAAGGATTTGTGTTTTCGGACATACGGAGATAGAATCCACAATCTGCTTCTTAAAACCATAAGCAAAAGAATTACAATTGTTTAGTCTGTCAACTTTGGCTGCTGGTATGAACTATGGTGTATTAAAAATAAGTATTGATAGTGTGAATGGAGTGCTGACGGTAAATGACAAACGGTGCATTTTATCGTGTTGCACGCACTGCTCATTAATTATAAAACGATATCATTACAGACAAATTATAGCAATCTAGAAACAGCTCGGCAAAAAGGCTTTTACCCAATGATTCATAAATTATCATGAAATTGCTCGTAAAATTAACCTTTTTCCCGCTTGATTAGTAGTACAATACTAGTGTTTTGTGCTACTTAGAAGTAATGCATTTATTCTGTTAGGGAGATTATTTCATTTTAGTGCTCAAAATTTCACTTCAAAAGTAGTCATAATCTCCACCTTTATTTTAAGTTACTTTTTGTCCGTTCCTTGACGTATTCCTGGTGTTACGATGAATACGAATGAAAAAAAAAATTGTACTACTCCTTTTCTTTTATCCCTTCACTTTCTCATCTCGTAGATTTTCACGCCCCTTCCTCCGTTGTTCTACATCCGATGTATTTTTGTCGTCCTCTCTCGTTTGCTTCTCTTCTGTACTCTTCTGCATTCCTTGCTCAGCATCATGTGGTGTGGAGCTCACCTTGTGTCCCTTATCTGTCGTGACTTGTGGCTAAGGCAAGGGATGGGAACGAGATGGTATCCTTTCAGAGGGACAGCTCTTCCCTTTGCGGTAATGCAAGGAGACTAATATTGATTTCCTTTTGTTTTTGTTCCTTGCTCGCTCTCTTGATATAAGTGTGCGTGTGTGTGTGGGTAAATAAAATTATATTATATATATATATATATATATATATATATATATATATATATATATATATATAAATATATATACACACACATACAATATATATATATATATATATATATATATATATATATATATATATATATATATATTTATATATATTTGTATATGAATAAATACACACACACACACATATACAATATATGTGTGTGTTTATATATATATAATATAATATATATATATATGATATATATATATATATATAATATATATATATATATATATAATATATATATTACATATATATATGTATGTATTTATAAAATTAATAACACTGCCACTAAAAGAAAGGAAAAACTTGCGACGTTTCGAACTTTTTCATGAAAGTTCCTCTTCAGGCGAAAGCAATCCAAAAATGAATGGTGGAAGTAAATTAAGACAAGAATATATATTAGAAAGGATGGCCGTAGGAACAAGGGCTGACTCAGGTCACAGAAGGATGTTTAAGGTCAATTAATCTAGGGAAAACTTTTCCTACTAAAAAGGAGGTAAGATCATCCAACCCCCATTGACCAGCACTCAAATTAATATTGGGAATCTTTTTAATTAAAAGAGATTCGAGCATCTTTCTTTCATACGCATTAGACGATTTGTGAATTAATTGAACATTATTCCAATTTAATTCACGCATGTGAATAAAACAAGCATTCGATTCCCTCGCGTACCTGACATCGCGTTTATGTTCACTTATTCTTTTTTCCAACTCTCTACCCGTTTCACCTATGTAGAACTTCGGACATTCCTTGCAAGGAATAGCGTAGATGCCAGATGAAGTGCCAAGAGTACCGCTGGACGCATCGTGTTTAATCAAAGATTTACGCAACGTGTTAGGATAAGTGAACACTATATCGATGTCCACATTTTTAAGTAACTGACGCTTGTCATCGAGTGACTGATTAAACGGAACAACGAGTAAGTTATCGGACCTATCCTTACGCGTGACTTTAGCTTGCGAATAAAATTTGGATCGCGCATATGAATGCGGTTGTTCTAAGAAAAACTTAGGGTAACCAAGATTCTTAAAAGACTTCATAATGATGCTAAGTTCTCTATTAATAAACTCATTATCACTGATCCTATATGCTCTAAGAAACATAGACGAGGCTACTGATTTCTTAATGGATAAAGGATTATATGAGAAAAAAATGAAGATAATTAGCAACATGAGTGGCTTTCCGGTAAACTGAAAACTTTAAATACCCGTTGAAATTATGCAACATTATATCTAGAAAGGGTAATTTACCAACATTTTCCCATTCTACTTTGAATTTAATGGTACGAGCAAGAGTGTTAAGACTACGCAAAAAATCGTCAAATTTACAGGCCACATAGAAAAAATATCATCAACTTACCTAAACCAAATCGAGCCCGGAGTGAGAATGGCCGGAAGGAGTTCAGTCTCAAACATTTCCATGTATAAATTCGCAAGGACCGGACTCAAAGTACTACCCATCGCGATACCATTAGTCTGCTTATAGAATTCTCCCTCAAAAGAGAAAACGTTATTCGAGACGCATAAACGAACAAGTTCAATAAAGTGATCAATCGGAATGGGAATCTTATGAGGAGCTG
>NW_028234436.1:2460679-2465679 GCF_977035675.1 Penaeus japonicus
CAGTGAGTGTTTACTGTTTCCTCTGCCTCTTTTCTCAGGTTTAAAAGGTTTAAAACCCTTTCAAATAATTTTCCTTCTCGAATAGAAAAAATACAAAACAACAACTTGTTCCAGATAAATGTATGCATTGTGTATATTATCATTTACTTCATTTCACTGATAAAACAATTCAAATCTGCAGCCCGGAACTCCTAGATGAGGATATCCGACACATAAATAAACCTCGAAGTAGACATATCTCATGTGTAGTATGTCCTGAAGAAGTAATATAGCGGAAATATATGTACAAGGATGGAGCAGCGACTATCAAGATTTATGCAGAAACTAAAATGATATATAATTACACTTAATATAGACTTATATCTATCTCATGTGTAGTATGTCCTGAAGAAGTAATATAGCGGAAAGGCCTTCGCAATATTTGTTTGATTTCCTGATTTTCCTATCATTATTATGTGTACAATGTTTAGCATGAATCTTTCACACACACACACACATGTAACTTATCATAATGTTGATCCAGTCGGTGATAGCATGACATCATGATATTATAACTTCAGTTACACGATGGCTGGGAAGGGTCTTCTTCATTGCCTTTTTATTACCTGCCCAATTAACCAGAGACCAACAAATTGTGATGTTCATGTTGTCATGACAAGTGACTCCTTCATTAGTTGTCTCATTTCTTTTTCTTGTTGTAACTTTATTTTTCATCTCTTCCTTTTTTCTCATTTATATTTTTGATATTGCACAAAGGATTTTTTTCATGTCGGTCACAGCAAATGATATACATTTCAATGTAATGATGTCCTAAATGGATACTAACAAACATTTGTTATCCTCATCATGATATGTGGATGCTTCATTGGCATAAAGTTAGCAATGACAATACCAAGGTGTAAATGAATAAATATGTATGTATATGTATTTGTGTATCTAAAAGTAAAGTAAGTAAGCAAATTAACAACTTTTTTTTTGTAAAGAAGTAACCATACATTTCCGTAATGTACGGAAAAGGCTTATGATTGAGTCCATTCAATTGGGATAACGTATGGGCACACAGTTGTCAGGCAAATCGCAAACATAATGTGTACAGTATAAAAGAAATACCAACACAATCATAGAGAAAACATTAATACAAATTAAGATGCTGAAATGTTTTTCACTTTGGATTTAACGGTGATACGGAATTAATAATGTAAGTTAACTGCAACCACTGTAGCTTAGAAACTTTTTTACGTCTCGAACATAATGTTTCTAGAGTTTCTTTAATGTATTGAAAATGCACGTTGAAAAGATAGGGAAATATTAATTACACTTTCAATTTGGTATTGAGTTGACAACGCAGATTATGATTACAAAGTAATATCGAGATTTCGATGAGACTTTTTTACATAAGAATATTATGAAATGTGTTCGAGTCAGATTCAAAGATGGTTTATTAATATAGCCAATCACCAACTTTTGTGTTGTATGTCGACAGCAGCAGATAAATTTACCATATCTCTATCAGAGCAAAAAATATAAGTGTCATCAGCAAAACGGATAAATTTCAAAATGCTGGAGACATAGGATACATCTCTCTTTCTCTCTCTCACTCTCTTTCTCTGTGTATGTGTGTATATATGTATATGTATATATATATATATATATACACAATTATATATATATATATATATATATATATATATATATATATGTGTGTGTGGTGTGGTGATATAATATATAAATATGTATATATTATCTATATATCTTATAAAAATATCTATATATAATTTATAAATGTATATATATATATATAATATATATATATATCTATATATCATATATTATATATATTTATATATATATATGCATATAATATCTTATAATACCACACATACATATTAACACACACACACACACACACACACACACACACACACACACACACACACACACACACACACACACACACACACACACACACACATACACATACATACACACACACACATATATATATACCTAAACATATATTTGTATATATACTTTTATGAATTTTCATTTATTCATCTATATACCCATGAATTTATAAATGAAGGTCTTGACATATAAGACGTTCCTACAATAAATTAATTTCAGCATGAAAGGTGAGGCATGCATACAGTAATATATTTATTTCATACTCAAGGCAGGCCAGAAAATATGCTATCAGATAAGAAAGCAGTAAATTTGTAAAGGGTTTCGTTTCGTTTCCTTTGAAAACATGTAGTTGCCTAAGGTCACCTGTAATCCCAGAAACCTTCGGCTTGGAAGGATCATAAGAGATGCTACTTAAGTTACCCGGTTCTTCAAAAGAAAAACATATATATATACGAGAAAGAGTATAATGATTAGAGAAAACGGATATTATCATAAAAAAATAGAACGATATGAGACTGTGACGAAAAATGATGATAATGATGAAAAATATAATGCTTATCACATTCTAGTTTATAGAACTTTCTCTCTATCTCTCTCACCATACTTTAAATGAAGCATTGCATTAAGACATTTCAGATGGCAAGACCCGATGAAAAGGTAACGTACAACTAGAAAGAAAAAAAATCAATGTAGTAAAAGTCTTTTATAGTGACTTGCACCACTCTAACGACCAACCCCGGACGAAGGTTATCACCATAATTGATGGCGTCCTTAACTCCACGGTAATGGGAAAAACGCTAAACGGAATGAGGAAAACAACAACAACGGGAAAATGGTATAATAAAGATGCAAACAATGTAGGAGAAATTGTGGCATTGTCAACGGTAGAATTTAAAAGCAGTGAAAATGCAAGAATGGTTTTAATACACAAAATCAAGAGGTCTAAGGAATTACCGACTTATATGCTTCCAATCAGTAATCTATAAATTGTTCACAAATATTAACAAAAGCCGGCTTTCGCAATGAATTCTACTAAATAGACCACATCCACACACTAATCAAAATATTTTAGAGAGAAAACAATCGAATATGGGAGGCTTCTGTATATAGCGTTCAGAATCTAATGCAATTATTGAACAAGGATTATATGTTATATATTAAAAGATATATACAAGGATGGAATAGCGACTATCAATATTCAATATTGATAGTCGCATTACATAGGAAAAAACATTTAAGAAGCTAGCTGGAAGGGAAGCAGGTATTAAATAGGGGACGACAATTAAGTAATCTATGATTAAAATGCCATTATTATTATTGCTGCAACAACTATCAAAAATTTAAATAGGGAATGTCTGAAGACATGGACATGGAATAAATGGATAGAAAAAGAGTAACATGGATTAAGGAACAGACAAAAGTAGAAGATTGAAAAGGTAGGGGATGGTAAAGGCAACACCAATAACAAAGGGCCGCGATAAAAAAAAAAGAAAAAAAAAAAAAGAAGAAAGAAAGGAAGAAAGAAAGAAAAAGCACAAATATTCATGAACACACGCACACACATATATGTATGTATGTATATATATATATATATATATATATATATATATATATATATATTGTCACAACTGCAAGAGGGCTTGAGTAATTTGTACCCCACATCCGAGGCAGCATTGGACCTGGTTGGATATGACGGGTAAGAGCAGACCCTATCATCTGCAATGGCACCGTCGATGTTCGCTCTGACCTCGGTGTGTGGAAGTTACCCCACCAGTTAAATGAAGTTGAAAAATGAGGACGCTTGGAGCTTGCATAACGACCATGTGGAAAAGGAGTGGATTCCGCAAATTTCAACAGTTGCCATAGCGACCGCGGTGTGTGTGACCCCTATCTCCGCCATGAGACCTCTCTCCATCACGTCCTCCATTAATGATGTGCTCTGTATCTGTTTGCTGTCTATATGTGTACCATTGTATTAGTTATTTAGCCCTCTAAAAGAAACTATAGAAAATGTCTGTTCTGGCTTGTTTCTGTTCGACCTGGCTGGTTTGATTCTGATTAAAGAACCTGTCTGCTTCAAGGAGTTTTATTTATTCTTGGCACTAATGTTGCCTCTTTACTGGTCGAGAGATCCTTTGATACACACCTATACTTTCTGTCACAATATATTGTACAGGCGTTTTGTTTTGTTATTGCATAACCTTCACTTTGTAAACAACAACACAGACAGAATCTGATCGACTGAAAAAATTGAGACCGGTACTTTTAAAGATAGCAGAAAAGTTAAGAACCACTTTCTACTCAATTCTGAATATAGTGATTGATGAGAGCCTCATGTTATGGAGGGGGGAGGCTGGGATTCAAGCAGTGTCTACCTTCAAAGTGCCATAGATATGTTATCGAGGCTTTTGTTTTGTGTGACTGCTAAACTGACTCTATCCTCGATATTATCCCGAGAAGGATACTGCATTGGATAGACATGCTGATGTCAGAGTATCAAGTCAGTTATTTTGACATTGCAGGGGCCATAAAAGGTACAAGGCCATAAAGGTTACCTCGATAACTGGTACTCAAGTCCCCTGCTATTTAGTAATTTACAGGCATAGAAGACCAACCTTTCCTAGATTGAAACAAAGAAGTAAAATCATACCATGCAAACAATGTGTTAGCACTAAAATGGAACGATGGGAAAGATGTAATACTTCTCTAAAATATGCATAACAAGAAAGGGATGGCCAATCCCAGCTAAAACCAAAAAAAAAAATATTGATTATAATAAGAACATGAGACAGGCAGGTAAAAGCGACATGATCAAATTGAATGAATACCTGAGAAAGATAAGGAAGTGGTATAAGATGCACTTCTTCCACCTAATGGTCTTTTGTATGTTGAATGCTTACTGAATTCATTACTCACTGACAGGAGAAAAATAAACGAGTCTATGTTATATATTTCTGTTTTATTCGGTTCTATTTGAATTCTTATCTATTATATCTTTGTTGTTTTTATCTATTTTCTTCTTTTCAGTTTCATTTAATGAACTTGCTATGTTATAATTTAGTTTCCTGTACCCCTCCATTCTGCCAAATATATCC
>NW_028234436.1:2475679-2478179 GCF_977035675.1 Penaeus japonicus
TAGAAGATAGATAGATACATACTACACACAGATATAACTATATCTATATAAATATTATATATATATATATATATATATAATATATATATATATGGTATATATATATAGTATGTGTGTGTGAGTGTGTTTTCAAATGTGTATGTGCGGTGAGTGCCAATATATATATATTATATATATATATATATTATAAATATTATTATATATATATAATATATAATATTAGACATATATGTGCACTCACACACATACACAGTTGAACACACACACACACACACAACACACACACATATATATTTGTTATATATATAATATATGTATATATTATATAATATATATATATATATTATATATATATATATATACATATATAATTATTATATATATATATATATATATAAATATATATATATATATATATAATATACATACACACAGAAATATATATATAATATATATCAATATATATATATAATAATATAATATATATATATATTATATATATAAATATATATATAAATATATATAAATGAAATATATACCTATATAAATAAATATATATTCATATATAAATATAATAATATATTTATTATATATATTATATATATAAATATCAAATAATATACAACTATATATATATATATATATATATATATATATATATATATATATATATATAGATGTAGATAGATAGATAGATACATACATACATACATACACACAGATATATCTATATCTATCTATCTATCTATCTATTTATCTATCTATCTATCTATATATATATATATATATATATATATATATATATATTTATATATAATTATATGGAAGATATGGTTAGAAGCATTTCAAATTATTCTACATGTGTTTTGTCCTGCGAATTCTTTTAAAAAAATAAATGCGTGCTTTCATGCTATTATTTCATCCTTTACTGATATCCATTTCTATCATTTTACTTTTTGTGAGGTTAAAAATAAATATTTATTGGAAAATGGAAGGTGAATATGTTTTTTGTTTTTTTTAGTTGATAACAGCGTGGTGTTATGATTATGAAATCAATGGTGTTATAACTGCGCACCAAATATAACGCAAAACTCGATTATTCTCACCCGACTTAGAAATTCTATTATTTCAGTCCCGAGACTGAATGAAGATAAATAATTCCTCCCGAAATATAATGTTCGCATACCAAACATAAACCATAAGTCAACAGAATTTATTACTTATGGTCGATAAGAAGGCATGTTGATTTCGAGTATAAATCGTAAGAAATGTTTTAGACGTATTTTTAGATTTAGTTATTAAATCTCCATTTTGTATACCTTAGCATATGATTATACATTTTTTAGCTCATGCGTATTTGCATGTACTGCATATTTTCAATCATACTTTTATGTTTACTTCTGCATGAAACCAAACGAACTCACTGGTAATATTAATAGTCCTATTCAGTCTAATATACTCCTATGTGTATAAATTTTAAAAGTTTAATTTCCATTTTTCGTATGTCTTCAAATGCTAAAGTAAGGAAATGGCAACTTAAATTTGCTGATTTTCTTTGGCAATATATTATTTAAATGTTTTAATCGAATGAGATAATTTTTTTTTAAAGAAATTTGAGAGAACGCTGTAGTGATGTAAGCATGCGAAGTAAATCTGAGATATCATTGTTAATAATAGTATATAAGAAGAAAGCGATTGTTCGTAGTATCACATTTTCGGAAAACAAAATTCTCCGACGTAGAATGAATACTAGAATGAAAAAAATGTCACAGAAATTTTCAAGTGGGATACCGCATATACCACTCATTACAAGCGACATTTAGAACATAAGGTAAGAATAATGGGATTTAAAAGAACGCAGCCCCTTGCGTGTTCGTGTACATCGTAATGTTTAAACCTGGTACATTTCATATCATTAACTGATTAGGGTTTCAGTGGTAATATAGTTCGAAAGCGCACTTTTAACTTTATTTTATTACTAATACGAACCCTATTCTTGAAAATTGATGTTATTTATATAGCACAGTAGTAGCATGGTAATTATAATACGCACACAAACGTGTTAGTTTATATATCCTTAAGATTTAATCAAACTGATAAAGGAATGAATGCCATTTTCCATGCATGTATGCATGCGTTTACATATTTCGCTAGTGTTTTAATTCTCTCCTTTATTGCTTCAACCTTCAATGTTTTATATCTGTTTACAAATACTAAGACTTTCCTTTGTACAGAGTGCGTATCGTGTGTCCGCAGGAAGAAGGTGGAAGGCGTTTAGATTTTCAATTGTTGGTATGTAATCAGACAAATAATATTTTGGGTACGTTGTGAATTGCCCGTGCATGCTCTTCTGTTTGCATTTTAGAGATTCAGATAAATGGGAAAATCTTCGTTGTCTTCCTCTTTGTTTTTTTCTTTTTCTTGTGTGTATGTTTGCATGCTTGTGTTTTTGTGCATATATATATATATATATATATATATATATATATATATATATATA
>NW_028234436.1:2488179-2493179 GCF_977035675.1 Penaeus japonicus
CATCACGGTTGATAAGGGAAGTCAGTTTAGGTCAGATGTGATGAAGGAATTTAATAGGTTTCTATCAAAAAAGGTATTAGCACAACATAGTATCACGCAATATGCAATGGATTAGTAGAGAGGTTTAAAGGGGTGCTAAAGACAATGTTAAAGACCTTGTGCTTTGAGCAATCGAGGCTATGATCTAGATATATCGATCCGTTATTATTTGCATATCATAATGTTGCCCAGTCTAGTACAAGGTTTTCCCTTTCCTATGGCCATACCGTTCAAGTGCCACTTAGCTTGTTAAAGGACTTATCAGAAGTGGACAAGCGAAACATTAAGGACGAGACTAGGACTGCATATGAATATGTAATTGATTTGTGAGATAGATTAGCAAAGACCTGTAAATTGGCCAAGGAAGAATTACGTACAGCAGGTGTTTCGATAAGAAGGCAAAGAACAGAAACTGAAGGAAGGCAAAAAGGCTTTTCTACTATTACCTACAAATAGTAATAAGTTATTGATGCATTGGCGAAGTCAATTCGAAGTTGTAAGGAAAACAATGAAATTGTGTGATAAGGCTTAACAGTGTTGATAAGAAATCCCACATCAACATGCTTAAGTGCTACTATGAACGCGGCGAATGCAAAGGCAAACGATTGGCGGGCGAGCTAGGTCATGATGACACAGATGACGTCATGCCATAAGGAGCAAACCTCACCCAGTCCCATTTGTGTTATAAGAAGGAAGATATAGAGCATATGCTAAGACGAGGATTGGTCCCTATTCAATGTTCCCATATTCCATGCCAGTGATTGTTGTACACAAGAAAGATGGTTACAATTGCTTGTGTTTAGACTTCAGGAAAATTCAGAAGACTACTTTTTTAAAATATGCTATTATGACTAAAATTTCAAACAGTAAATATTACTCTAAAATAAATTTATCAAAGAGATACTGGCAGATACTGTTGTGTGAAGAGAGCCGTAAAATAACTGCATTTCAACCTAGCAAGGGGTTCTACAGTACACAATCATGCCTTTCAGTTTGATAAATGTTAGCGCTACATTTAAGATGAATGAGGATTTTATTCAATGAAATTGAGAATGCAGAGACTTGTCGATGATATACTCGTACATACTGCAAATTGGAAAGATCATTTCAAGACTTTAGAATGCGTATTAACAATACTTAAAGATGCAGGAGTAACAGTATGTATCAAAATATTGAATATTTAGGGCACTGCATGGGGAGTGGTATTACATCTATTACCGACGATAAAATAAACCATGTATTCAGCATCGCGATACCATGTACGAAGAATGAAGTAAGGTGTTTCCTTGGTTTAACCGTATATTATAGACAATATTTCGCTGACTGCACTACCATTGTGTCCCTCTTAGTTATCTGTACTAAATAAAGTATCGTTGGAGATTTGACATCAGGATGCCTTTGATAAATTATGGAAACCTCTTCTAAGCCCATATTATAAAATGAGCAGTGGACAATCATGTATGCCAGTCGTAAGCTCAAGGCGAAGGAAAGAGTGTGTAGTCATCATTTGGGCTATGAAGAAATTTTATCAGTATCTGTTTGACAAACACTTTGTGACTGCCAAGAATCAGCAGCTTCTCAAATATTTGCAAACTTCTTGTCAGTTAAATGTTAGACTAAGGTGATGGGCCACGTATTTGCAACAATTCAGTATTAAGGGAGTCAATAATGTCGATGCTGATTGCCTCAATAGATTAAGTGTAAGCCACTTGATATCCTCGTTGTAAGCCTTGTCTAGCTGCCAGTGGTTATGATCCACTAGGTCCGTTGCACCCATAGGATAATACAGACAGATGCTCACATGGTATGGTCTTTATTGGTGGACTCGGTTATACACTTGGTTTCGGCCGAAAGGCCGAAAGTCAAAGCTGTCCTCTCTGCCTGTTCTTCTCTCTGTCTGTCCCTTGTCTGTCTGATCTGGCCTGTGTTCTTCTGTGTCCATCGTAAATAAGAATTTTGAGTTGTTTTCTAGTGTCAGCACCTCTGAGGATTGCAAAGAGGGTTGCAACATATAGGTTCTCTTATAGCAACAGTCATAGACAAAATCACGCTCAGTCGAACTTAAGCGCAGTATAGAAACAACCAACAAAACAGCATTTTACAATTCCTTCCTTCCAGCCATTCCCCAAGGGACGCCCTGACCGCACCAAGATCTCACTGTCGTTCCAACACCCGCAGATCCGAGATCCTATCAGCTGCGGGCACTCCCAGGAGACCGACCAGATGTTACGAGGACCCACGGCAAGCCGGCGCGTATGCAGGTGCGCCTTGGACAGATTTTGAAAGTTTCCTGCGACGACCAAGAGACCCGAGTCCGTCTCGCAGCTGACTGTCAGACCTTTACCAAGGAACACGCAGAAATCTCTAAGCCACAGAATCCTCAGCCACAGCACCCTCCCCCCCCCCCCTTTAATTAACGTTTTTTATTTCGCGTATAGTGAGTTCAGTGTGTAGCTTCGTTTTCTTTTCAAGTCGTCAACTACAAGGACTGGTAGAAAAAGCTTTATAAAATCCATTGGATGGCGCAGCGGCATCAATGGGTACTAATTAGTGGATCCAGTAAACACATAACATGTACTATATGAGAAATGGATCATATATGGCATAACTTCAGTAAAGAAACAGGCTTTAAGACTTGGCTCATAACATAAAACAGGTGTAATAAAACAGGGTACTAAGGGGTGGCTCTAATAATCATAGATATAAAGTACACAACTACAATAGGTACAGGAAATACAAGTTGCTTATACGTATAGAGAGATATATTGTAAGGAAGCAATTAAAGCGAAGGTGTGATTGCTTAAGCAAAACGAGAGGATAGTAACATCGTGTGAAAAGCTTGCATAGTACATGAAGTTAGGAAAAGACTTGAATGGACATAATCTACTAGAGTTACTGAAAGAGCACATAGAAATGTGATCAGATTAGTTTATCTCAGAACAAAATTTCACAATGATTTCATGAAATGTAGTACTTAATGGTGGCAGTGCATGCATTAGAGAATACATACATCAAATTATTCTGTATCTCGACTGGTGATGTCAGTCCACAGAGGGACGGAGTCGGACAGTGGCTAGCATCTGGGGTGACTTTTGGTTATTAGGCGAGCTAGTTATGGTGGTCAGGTGTTAACTGGGGTGATACCCTGCACCTCAAAAGGGCGATGGGTTGACTGTACAACTTAACCACCGTTTTACCTTGGTGTAAACATGCGCCAACACAGCACAACAGATATACAAGGGGGAGGGGGATTATACATATAAGAAAGGAGCGGGAGCAACTTCTCGACTGCTGAGAGGAAGAACAACTTGTGTGCGCCCTGCACGGCTTGATGAGGATTCTCGACTGCAAGAGGAGGGGACGCAACAACATGCTTGTCCCTTGCATGGCTTGATGAGGATTCTCGGCTGCAGGAGGAGGGGACGCAACAACATGCTTGTCCCTTGCATGGCTTGATGAGGATTCTCGACTGCAGGAGAGGGGAAGAAAGAATCCAAGTGACATGCGTCTTGCATGGCTCCCGAAACATGCTTGCGTTATGCATGGTTTCTGAATAATAGGTGTGTTTCGCACGGCTTATGAATAACATGCCTTTGTCTTGCATGGCACCTGAATAATATGCATGGATCTTGCACAGCTTCCTTAAGCGACATGCGTATTACATGACTCTTGAATAACAAACAATAATGGCACTTTGCAACTACCAAGAGGAGTGCATAAACGAGAGGAATCGAAACTATGTAAGAAAAGCAAGTTCTGTAGATGCAGGTTTTCAAGATACATGTCGCACTTATCGACATGAAAAGTAATGTACAAAATAACAGGTGTACTTTAACGAGTGGCGAATTTATAAAATGATAGATAAAAATCGGAATGAAAGTGAAACTATCAAGAATTTATATAGCCTAAAGCCAATATCGGCTCCCCTTCGATAATCGTAATCAAATATGGAAATTCTTTCAAAAGTCCATTATCAAAACAAATATTTTGGAGAGTAACAGCAACATGATTTTCCCAAAGTACATTGTCCGAAGTTTCAAGATACAGAAAAATACGAATAACAATAGCACGTGTCGATGAAAAGAAAGTACAAGGAATGCTATAAAGAGAGATGCAAATGGATAAACCGATAGATAAGAATCTGGCAGCACTGATCGCCAGTACTAATTCAGAATGAAAGTGTAAGCTATTAAAAATTTACATAGTTGAAAACAATATCGACTACCCTTCGATAACCGTGAAAGATCTTTTAAAGGTTCACTTTCAAAACAAATATTTTGAAGTGTAACAGTCAATAAGGTTTCTCCAAACTGCACTGCCCGAATGTTGAAAATATACATAGAGAAAGAATCATTTTGAAGAGCAGTACAATGTCGTCTTCTGCCTATTCACATTGGCAACTAACAAGGGGGGGGGGGAGGTATCGGCACGTACTGACAAGTCTAAGCTAAGAAACCATACCAATCATATGAAGATATCATATTCTTAGAATTATATTTAACAAAACTTCAGAATGTTCTGGTAGTTCTTCGCATAAGAGGAAACAGATTCAGGTGTTCGTTATAACGGTCTTTTCAGCGAAATAAGCCGAGGAAACTAGGGAAGAGAGGGAGGCAGGGAATGAGGAATTTCCCTTTCAACATTTAGTGCGTTTGCACCGAGGCGAAATGGAAGGGAGGAGGGAGATCCTGCGGAATCACACTTAAGCACAAGAATTTCGCAACAGAAAATACAGAGCAAACAGTCACGAGAAAAAGAGAAAGATAAAAAAAAAATCACTGCATAGAAAATCCTAATTTCTAAGAAAACCGGCTAAAAAAAAAGAAAAAAAAAAGGGCCAGGTTTCTCATAACTTAAGGAGTTTTATTTTTCGATGTCTATAGGTGGATGGGTCGTCTGCGGGCGGGTCGTAGGTCGTACCACGAGTCAGTGAGGTGGTCCTCTTAACTTCTCATCTTGTG
>NW_028234436.1:2508179-2510679 GCF_977035675.1 Penaeus japonicus
CACCACCGCCAACAACAACATGGACGAAGGGGGGAAAAGACTAATTCCTAATTGCGCCTTAGCATCTAAAACGAGTGTGTGAGGAATGCATGCAGGAGTGGTAAACAAAACACACGAATATGCCGAAGGCTTTATCACTTTATTGTTTCTTGAAGGCGATCCTACCCTGAAGATCCAATGCAGTTAAAAGGCTTTTGGCATATTCGTGTGTTTTGTTTACCACTCATTCTGCATGCATTCTTCAGCCACATATGCTACAAAGATATCTCTGCGTAAAGACTAGGGTTTTTAATATTCTTTTTAGATGCAAATGCACATTTAGAAATGAGGCTAAACAAGAAAAAGACACAAAGAGGTTCTTTTACAATCTCCTTAATGTCTGAGATGCAAACAGAAAAATCATGCAAAGACAAGGTAAACATTTCGCATTGCATCTTTCATTAATGTACAGAGAACAGAGGAAAGGGAAAGTGACAGAAAATGAGAGAATATGAAGAAAAAAGAACAAGAAAGACAGCGAGAGAGATAAGGGTGATGGTGGTGATATAATGATAATAATTGTCAAAATTATTAATGATACTAAGATTAACGATAAGTTGATAATTGAATATAAGAAAAAAACAAAAACTTATCGCCTTACCAGCACTCACCCTGGACACCAGACGCGTATGTGCCAACGATCAACCAACTTAAAGTCTTTTATCTGTCGACGCCTTGGATAATTTATTTAAAATATCATTCTCTATTTCACTATCTTTTATGCCTTAATATCTCGTCATATTCCTTATCGACGGAGACAAAGGAAAGGAACAGGAGGTATGGTCACCTATGATGCTACTACTCAGCATATCATTTGGTATGTGGCATTTATTTCATGTTAATACTCATGCCATGTCTCTCCTCCTCTCTCTCTCTCATTCTTTTTTTTTTCTCTCTCTCCCACTCACTCGCTCATACCCTCACTCACTCACTCATCCAGCCCACCCACCCACTAACTCTCTCTCTCTCTCTCTCTCTCTCTATCTTTCTCCCTCTATTTCAAATGAAATATAGAGGAAATCAATCGTAAAGTTGAAATGACACAGATCCAATGCCGGCCATTTAACTGCTCCATTTGAACGCGATGGAAGCCGGACAGCGGGACATTGGTATATCAGACTAGGTGTGGTCCAGGCAGAGAGAGAGGGGGAGAGACGGCTGAATAGAAGTATAATTAAAGATAGTAACAGAGGGAAGAATGGGAGGGAGGAAACAAGGATGGGAGGAAGATAATATGAATGAGAGAGGAGAGAGAGAGAAGTGGTTGGTGTGCACATTATTCAAAATATTTTGAGATATATTTTTATCTATTCCTTAATAGAGTTCGTAGTCTGAAATACAGTTATATAGTATTTCATGGAATCACAGTATCCATTTTCATTCGTAAAGTCTCATCTGCAATCGTCAAAATTTCGTATCATAACCAATGTCAAGCAAAAACAATGCTAACAAATATAAAGTGCACTTCGTAAAAGTCAATTTTCAAACATTTTAAAATGTTCTTTCAAATCAAACACTTTTAAAATTATGAGTAAGATGCACTTTATCTAATAGCAATAACGCAATGTCTTATAAAAACTTAAAGCATCCGAAGTTCACCTGACGTTAAATCGGAGAGAAAATTTCCTGTGCTAAGAATGTCCCCTTCAGTATCAAATCCGGTATTATCAACTTCATTAAGTAATGCCAACACTTCTGTAAAAGTAGACCTCATCAGTAAACAAAATGTTTTTTTATTGGTATGAACACTTTCTTTCGATGAATATATATATATATATATATATATATATATATATATAATATACATATATATATATGTATATATATATATATATATATATATAATATATATATATATATATATATACATATACATACTTATATATATACTATATATATATATATATATATATAATATATATATATATATATATATATATATAAATATATATATATATATATATATATATATATATATATATAAATATATATATATATACTTGTATATTATATACATATATATAATATATATATATATATATATATATATATATATATATATATATATATATATGTATATATATATATATATATATATATATATATATATATATATATATATATTATGTATGTATATATATATAATATATATATATATATATATATATATATATATATATATATATATATATATATAATATAAACATACACAAACACAGAGAAACACACACACACACACTTACACTCACACTGCCATATATATATATATATATATATATATATATATATATATATATATATATATATATATATATATATAGAGAGAGAGAGAGAGAGAGAGAGAGAGAGAGAGAGAAAGAGAGAGAGAGAGAGAGAGATAGAAATACAAATTTTACCTCCCTGACCGGGACTCGAACCCGCGCCTTCAGATTGACAGACACGGTTCTGAATCCGATAGATT
>NW_028234436.1:2523179-2530679 GCF_977035675.1 Penaeus japonicus
CTGAAGAGCCAGCCTGTTGGGCCCTCTACGGCTACCGAGGATGCTGCTCCGGCCTCTGCTGCCCCTCCGCCATCGCTACCCTCAGCTCAGCCCTGCCTCGGAGAGGACCCCGAGCAATCCTCCCATCTGCCTCCAGCGGTGCCTGCAGAGCCTCGCCTTCCACAACGCTCTGCCCCGCTCCTGTCTGGGAGTCAACCTGCCGCTGACGTGGACCTCATGGGTCCCCGCCAGGTTGGGATCGCTTCAGCGCGGGACCAGAGTGCTCAGTCTGCAGCTAGACTGCCCCCACAGCCGCCTGCCTCCTTCATGGCTGAACCTGTGCCTCAACCGCCCGTGCGCCACCTTGGGACGTCCTACGGGGCCCCCTCGCAGGGACCGTACCCGTCTCTTGAGACCCAGCCTCCAATCTCCACTGCACGTGAAGCTCAGCCTCCAGCCTCTCAGCCTTCAGCCTTCCACTCATTCGCCAACCCGCATGCACCTCCAGTTCACTTAGGTGACCACAGCTGGACTCGTCCATTTTATGGCAGTGGACGAGACGAGGTGCCTTTTTTCTGTGGCGAGACTCCTTCGACTCAGGGCATCCAGCAGAGCCAGGAGCTGGAGTCCTGGATCTCCAGTATAGAGTTGGCCACCCTGCCAGCAACATCGGAAGCCTACATCCGGATGGCACGCAGCCGGGTAAGGGGGTACACATGGTCAGTGCTCAACAGTCCTGGGTTCGCCCATATCCGGGATTGGGTTGACTTCAAAGCACGACTCCGCGAGCAATTCAGAGGTGTCTCTACGGCCAAGCATTTCTTCGATATGCTGGCCCGAGCCAGGATGGCGGTTGGCCAAGGACCTCTGGATTTTTATCGTGCTGTAGCGCTGGCCGTGCAGCAGGGCGCTCGTGATTACCCCCTGGACATCGGGAATGCGGAGAGCCTGATGCAGCGTACCTTCCGGGATGGGCTTCCAGGGTGGCTCCGCCAGCAGCTCTTATGGCACGATTTCCCTTCCACCTGTGCCATGGCGGAGAAGTGCCAGCTGGTTTGGGACTCTGTAGTCGGAGCAAGGCATTCCCTACCAGACGTCCACGGGCTCCTCCGGCAGTCGTCCAGGCTGTGGACATCTCAGCATGGCATGCGGGACGACAGGATGGCCCTGGGTGCGTATAATCCAGGTCAGCACTTAGAAGTAACCATCCCCGGCCTGGAGTATTACAGGGACATATTGCCACAAGCGGCTCCAGTCATCCAGGCCCCTGAGAACACCTCGTTTAATGGTCCTCCGCTGGTAAGGAGATCGGCCGAGGCCCCTGCTTCACCTCGCCGCTCCCCTTCCCCACGTCGCAGGGACAACAGACAGCGCCCCTGGTGTGATTTTCACAGGATGGGAGGCCACCATACCAGCGAGTGCCGGGCAGGACGGGGTCGATGCTACCGTTGCGGTGAGTCGGGGCACCTCAAGGTCTCTTGTCCCTTTTCCCAACGCCGCTCGGAGGCAGACTCCCGACCCACGGGCGGCCGTAGCTACGAGCCGGGATCTCAGCAGCCAGTCGACTCCACCGCAGTTCCGAGGACGCCCCCTCATAGTCCTCGAAGTCGGAGGTAGGCAATTCTCCTGCTTCGTCGACACAGGTTCAGAGGTGACAATGATGAAGAGCGCTGCAGGGAGTTTCAGGCCAGCCAGCCCCAGTCACGGCGGAGGTGGACCTTCCCTTCACCATCCATTCTACGCTGACTGTCACCCACCGGACCTGTGTTGTTGAGGGCCTCCGCTTTCCAGGGGACCTGCTCCTGGGGATGGACCTCCTTCAGCGGCTTCCTGTTCGTCTCGTCTTTGGCCATGAACCTGACAAGAGCTGGCTGGAGTTGGATGGCTGCCGTCATGGGATCGCCTATACCCGTGGGAATGCAGAGGCACAGCATGTCCCTGCCTGTCATGAAATTCCTCGGGCGTCGCCAGCAACCCTGGAGGACCCTGAACTGCTGCCGAATTCTGGACAGGTAACTGTCTCGCCTGTCCATGTGGCCGAGGAAACAATGGTGGAAGCAAAATCAGGGAAGTTTGTTGCTGCCACAGTTACGCGCAGCGCACCAGATGACACATGCCTGGCTGTTATTGAGGCCAGCACAGACCGCCTCACAGTACCCCGCACTTTGGTTACTGTCCAAGGACGTCGTTCAAGTGTGTGGGTTGTCAACCCCCACCCTAAGCCACGCAAGCTACGCCCAGGTGCTGTACTAGGGTACGCCTCATTCTTGGGACCCGAGGAGGTTGTCTGCACCTCCCCCTCTCCTACAGTTCCTAACACCCCTTACTGCGAGTCTTCCAGGGAACTCTCACAGGCTACGGTCACTCCATCTGAGGTGGAGCTCGAGGGGTTCCCATCGATGGTGGAGCTCGAGGGCGAGTTCCTTGATGACGACTACGACAGCTCTGCAGCCTGCCTTGATTTTGGGTACGAGGACGACGACTTCTTCGTGTTCCCTGAGACGCCAGAGCTGGACACGGCCCGCCAGCAGGAGACAGATGTTACCTGTGCTGCAGAAAGTGCAGGGCTCCCTGGTGCTACGTAAGGTCCAAGGGAACCGTGGGCCTCTTGGTGACCGCTGGCTTGGACCCTGTCGTGTCCAGAAGCGACTTGGGCCTGTCAGCTACGACATCCTTGACCTACGGCCCCCACATCGTGCCGTCAGGGTCCACGCCAATCAACTCCGTCCATTTCTCCCTGCCGCTGAGGTCGACTACCTCGAAGAGTGCGACCAAGTGCGATATATTTATGAACATTGAAGAATGTGATTTTTACTTTGTTTATTGGTGCTATTTTGTTTTTACTTTTCTGTGTTCAATGTTCTAGTCTTGATTTTATATTTTATTGTAGTTTGAAGTTTATACATTTTTTTTAACATTGTGAAATTTTATATTGAAAGTGTATTTTATATTTTATTTTATATTTAATATTTTTCATAACATTTTAGTTGGGTACTGGCACTTCTGGAGGTGTGGCGTTTTCTGTTCCCCGGGGAGGGGCTGTAGAGTAACGTAATTTTTACGCGAACGCTATGGGTTCGCGCGTATGCTAACGGGTGACGGGTGCCTCGCGTCCCTGTTCTTTTCCTTTTTCATACTCCCCGTCACGCCCTTTGGCGACGCCCTTCGGGGCGCTTTGTCAAACGCCCCACCTCCAGGAGTATTTTAGGCTGTGGAGAAGGAGGAGAAGGAGCACCCAATCCAAGCACAAACGACCTGTAACATAATTCATAGTTGGCAACCCCCTGTTATGTCGGGGTCTCCAAGACCGCCATCTGTAGTGGGTTCGTGGGGCACTCACCCTCCTACAATATATATATATATATATATATATATATATATATATAAATGTGTATATATATATATATAAATGTGTATATATATATAAATGTGTATATATATATATATATATATATATTATATATATATATATATATATATATATATATATATATATATATATATATACATATTACTCGCATATGTATGTATGTATATGCTTATATATATGTATATAATATATATATATATATATATATATATATATATATATATATATATATATATATATATATACATTTGTGTGTGTATTTATAAATACGCACACACACACATATGTATATGTATATTAAGATATTCGTATATATTTACATTTATATATATATATATATATATATATATATATATATATATACATATATACATACATATATATAATGTATATATATATATATATATATATATATATATATATTATATATATATATATATGTATGTACTGTATATATATATATATATATATATATATATATATATATATGTATATATATATATATATATATATATATATATATGTATATATATATATAGTGTACAGAGCTGGGCGATAATTTCACTTTTCTCCCTTATAAATATATAAATAAATTTTGCATTTGGTTTACCCAGCTGACCCGGATTCACGGCCCCGATCCTTGATTCTGCTCATGGGCACAGAGAATTGACTTTCTGATCCTAGTGCTGACTTGCTGATCCTTGTACTGACTTTGTTGATCCCGTGTATTAACTTGTTGGCTGGTGTGATTTACTTGCTGGTCCATGGATTAGCCTGCTAGTTGACATGATTGACCTGCTGGTCCTTGATTAGCCTGCTGATTGGTGTGAATGACCCGTAATTGCTGAACGAAAGCAAAACAAAATTACCCTGCTGACCATACTGAAAGTAATGTTTGTTTCTTTACATTTGGGAATATATATAAGAAATAGGTTATGTGTATGTTTGCCAATTTTCCTTGTCAGTTCATCCCACGGATTATTAAACAAAATCAAGATGAATGAAAAATAAAGAAATCGATAAAGCAATTAAACGATTAAATAGATCGATTAAAAGAGCATTAAAATCAAGCAATCAAAAGAAACCTATAAGAAGCCCCCCATTTCATCTTAAAATCGTATGATATTATACTAATATATGTTAGAGACTATTGATCCGTTTGTAAGATAAATTCACGGCCATGCAAATGACCCCATAACTCTCTGATAGCCCAAACAATAGCCAAAACATCTCGCTCAGTTACAACATAAGTAACATTCTGATACTTTGCAAGAACACCGCCCAGAGACCGGAGTCACTGAGATAAAATGTCTTTTTGTGATGGGACAGAATCAAGATAGTAGCATTTACCGACAGTTCCTTTAACTCTTCTATCATTTTAACAAGGTCGTCCGTCAAGGTCTACTTCTTAGGAGCAAATTTCTTTACAAGACATTGCAAACTTTGTGTGGTCAGTCAGATTAGGTATAAACTTACAATAGAACGAGAGTGTTCCATGAAAACTATGCATTTGTTTCTGTGTCTCCGTAGCAGTATATATTTCGTTGGAGCTCAACATGCACAAGTTAACCCAGCTCTAATGTATACTCCGTTTTCCTTCGTGATTAAGTATTAGAGATTTACGAATGTTATAAAACTTTTTTATTGTTAATAATTGTATTTAAACTCCATTACATATATGTTATTATATTTGTAATTTATATAATTTATAATTTATGTTTTTATATAATTGAATTTTAGTAAAAAACTAGTAATATATCTTTTATACGAGTTGTAATGTTTACCCAAGTCCTTTTACCACCCCAATTTGGCGTTTGGTGCATTGTAGCAATTGGTCTCTATCTTTCGAAAGATTGACAGGGGACACCACGTGAAGGTTTGCTACTCGTCCCCCTTTACCCAAGTAAACAATAAAGATGAGATACCGGTAGCCTTTTTTTTCACAACCCATCTACACAAAACTCTTTCCCGATTTCTTTCCCCTCTTCTGACAAATGTCACATTTTACAAACTGACTCATTAATATTTTTGGTGCCTAGAGTCGGGGAATCGATTGGAGATTCCTGGTAATCTACCGTCCTGACCAAGTTACGTTAAAATGGAGACCAAGGAGGAAGTTCTGAGACAGAGAAATTGCCTCATCCAAGAAGCTGCTGACACATTAAATGATGATTTGCTTATTTTTGCTCAATTTCTGAGCTTCATTACATTGTAGGTCCTACAAGTAAGGGGAAGGGATCATATGATTTTCAAATCCTAGAGGAATTTAAGAAGTTAGCCATTAATGTCAGATGTCTCAGAACATCGGGTGTTTATCCTGAAGAATATCAATGCATGTTGATGAGGCATGTTATACTTGTGTTACCTACTGGTTGGGTAGCACATGGAGGTGTGTGCAAAGCGGAGGAGTTTCTAAAATTTCTTAAACTTGAGTATCATGAACTTCCTTCCTAATGTTCGTCCTTCTAAACCTTAGCAAAATAAATCCTCTAAATCTAATGTAATCACCACTTCAGCTCTTCACAGTGCTTCCCAGCCTAAGAGTTCCTCTAAGCTTAAATGTGGATTTTGTCAGAAGAGTTATTTCAGTGAAAATTGTGTAGCTTTTCTTAAAATGTCCATAGCATAGAGATCAAACAAGGTTAAATCTGTCGGGCTTTGTTTTAAATATTTGAAGGCTGATCATTGGTTTCAACGATGCCAGGCTAAGTGAGCAAAATATATTGACTGACACCATGAACCCTTGTGTACACCACCAACTGAAGGATTCTGAACATTGTTCCGATCAAGATAATGATCAGAATAGGACTCACGGTACCATGATTGTAGATGGAGCCGTTGGTTCCTCCACGTCTCAAGTTGAAGTGACTATCTGAAACCTCAGTCAAAATCAGGAGGGTTCTTCAGACTGCTCGGGTTCAAATTGGGTGTCTGTATGGTAAGAGGATTGAGGCTACTGTGTTATTTGATTTTGGTTCAGATTGCTCATATGTCAAATCAAAATTTGTAAAGAGGGTGAAGCCTATGTGGGTGAGGTCAGAGTCTTTTCAAAATAGTGTTTTGGGGGGTATTAAATGTACCTGTACCTGTAATCTATACAATCTGTCTTTATGATTGTATAGTTAAATTCGCAAAAGAGACCAAATTTGAAGATGGCCGTTATCAAGTTTCCCTGCCTTGGAAGTCAGAGAAGGCCAAAGGGAGTTGTTAATTAATAATCATTGCTTACAAAAAAAAAAAAAAAAAAAAAAATGAGGATAGAGCACAAAGGTGAGACAAGTGTTTGATGCCTCCTCAATATCTTATAATGATGTTTCACTTCATTAATGTCTATCATTAAATAACAGGTCCCTCTCTAAATCGATCAAGTTTGATTAAGATTCAGTCGTTGGAGGGTTGCCCTTGCTGCAGATATTAAAAAGGCTTTTTTGCAGATAAGTGTTGCTCCATAAGACAGAGATGTGCATTGGTTTTTGCTGAATCGTGGTGGTTCTGTAAAAACTATGAGGTGCACGAGGGTTTTCTTTAGCAACACCAGCAGTCCTTTGAAGGCATTAAACTAGAGCCTCCTCTATCACAACATTGGTTCGCTAAAAGGACATTGCTAAGATTTATAGGTAGACTCTTTGATCCTTTCGGTTTCATAGGTCTCTATACTTATGAGTATTCAAGCCTCTCTCACCGAGACTAAAGCCGAGGTATTTGATGCTACAGAGAGCATATTCTTTATAAAGACCGATTTCTAGAGAATAAGAGTCTCCCATAAAATTAATTCGTCCAACTTAGGCATTGGTTCAGCATCGAAAACACCCACACCGTTCAAACATCGAATATTACGCAAAATCGCTATGATTTGTCAGCCTTTCTAACCAGTACGGCAGGTGATCAGTGAGGAGATCTAGCCGACTCAATAAAGCGGAGGACTTTCCTCCTCTGTACTTCCTCGCCAAATGCTTCATGATTACGAGGAGGAATAGGATGTGCTTAGTATGGAATAGTTGACATTAAATTTATGTTGTGAATGATACTGGCTTGGCTTGTAACAAAATTTAGCTCCTAGCTTCGTTAACTCTGAAGACTGCTCATTCGACAGTTCATAATTCATGTTTCATACAAATCAGGAATATCGCACACTTGGGGGGGAAGACTTC
>NW_028234436.1:2535679-2538179 GCF_977035675.1 Penaeus japonicus
AAAATAACACCTCTATACCTTTTTGGCACGAGGCAGCGTTTTGAAATTGTGGAATTTTCAAACCGAGGAATATTTGTATTATCTTTTTACCCTTCTGTACCGCGACTGTAAATAAAAGAAGGAAAGGAGGATAGCTAAGAAATATGTGTACTGTTTAAATATATTTATTTGGTACATATAAGGAATATTCATTCGATTTTTCTTTATTTGATTCCCTTTCTCAGTGTAAATACATTCAAAATTCCGCAGTTTCCTCTGCAAATCTTTACTTTGTTCATAAGCAAATGAAGACAATGGACTTAACTCATTCAACTGACACCAGATGATTTAGTCAGAATAAAATGTCAAAGATCTCTCGATTCTGGGGAAGGAGAGTTAATCTTGAATACTTTAAGAGGACCACTGAATATTTGATTGCTATTGTGTGTAACTATCCATCTGCTTGTGAGCGCCTTGACCTTTAATTCAGGTTCGTCGTCTATTTGTGCAGATTTTCAGCACTGGAACAAAGAGTGTGATCGTTTCGTTTGATTTTGGTTTTCAAGTCAATAGGATTATTTCATCACAAAGGAATGTGGTATATGTAATTAATTGTAAGAACGGGTATATTCTGTATCTGTGAATATACATGTTTATTTTTCTAAGTGTATTTATTCTATCTCTCTCACTCTGAAACCAGCGTAAGGTTTATTGAGGTTTATGAACTGATGGTGCCAGGAGGGCAAGCAGCAGATATGATTGGTATGGCAGCTTGGATGTCCGGCGTTGGTTTGATGGCCTCGCCAAGGCGGACTAGGCCAAATGGAGATATGTTCCATGCGGTCGCAGCGATGAAGAGGAAACCTGGCTTGGGGCGACAGGTCAGAAGGAAGAGGCTGCTTCTACTGAGAATATGGGTGAGAGCGAGGCGTTAGTGTATAAGTTGCCCAGCCTCATGTAGGCCCAGGTCAGGAAGAGAATCATGACCCTTTTCCTTCCTCCAGGACAAGAATAGTAGTAGTAGTAGTAGGTATATCATTGGCAAATGCAGCACTTGCTTGCTGTATTTCCCTGCTTTCACTCTCAATCATTATGATCTACATATTGCATTGGAATAATATTATCATAATGATACACCTATACTTGTATAGCATTTAGTTTACAAAGATTCCTCTCTCTCTCTCTCTCTCTCTCTCTCTCTCTCTCTCTCTCTCTCTCTCTCTCTATATATATATATATATATATATATATATATATATATATATATATATACGCGAATAAGTAACCAGGAGCAACCGGTAGGGCACATTTTATTTAACCAAGGAATGTGATTCAGTGTTGATAATTTCGACTGACAAGTGACCATTACGTACAAGTATTTTCAGCACAGAATGCTAAATTATGAAGTCACTACCTATTTCTAAGGATATCAAGACCTGAAATGACATCTCTCATTTCTTTTTCAAGCCATAAATACACATGTTCCCTACAGTGGATTCTTGTCATGCCGAGTTTTGTTTCATAATAAATGAATGAAACCATCAACAATATAAGAACTGGCAAGGGGAAAGGATCTGTAATTCTAGATAAGACTGAATATTTTAACAAAGATAATATAATCTTAATTGACCTTTCTATGTTTAAACGTGTTGATGACTGCCCTTTTTCTTGCATTATAAAATCAAAAGACAAACTCAATCGAGTTCAAAGAAATCATTAGAAATTTGCCTTCCTCATGATCCTGCTCAGACTTTAAAAATCAATGAAAAAAAGAAAAACCTGTTAGACCGATAGTTAGTACAAGAAGCACTTATCACCACAATTTGACAAAAAATAAAAAATAAATCCTTTCCTTGAATCCCTGCCAATATTAGATTCACAGTCAAGAACTCAATCGATTTTGTCCCTGGAATTTCCAATCTAAGTTTCTCTACTGAACTCTGTTTACTAATATCCACTTGATAAAAATAAGGATATCACTAAAGCCAATGTTTTCAAATAACCCTACTTTAACTTGTTGATTCCTTTGCCACTTTGAATATAAATGCCTTAAAGAATGTTCACATCCTACATAACTTTAAACCTATTTTCTATGAAAAGAATAATTGATGTTACTTTCCCTCACTTTAGAGATCCGTTCCAGAATTCTAGTTTCTTAGAATACATGAACTGTAGACATTAGAATGTCGATTCTTCTCTTAAGTTTGAAAATGGTAGATCGCTTCCCTTTATAGATAATTGTTTAACTAGGCGTGATAAATTCATATGTTCTTCGGCTTCCCTAAATCTACCTTTACAAGACTAAAAACAAATGTCTCGACATTTGTCCTTAAACATTTGCAAATTGATTATATAAAAGCCCATATATTTAGAGGGTTACATTACTGTATTTAATTTCATAAAGAAACTTTTCTCGACCCTAGATTTAATAAATCATCATCTCGAAAAATAATGAAAAACAATGTGTGTGTGTGTATGTGAGTGGATGTGGAAGTGTGTGTATGTGTGAAAACACAAAAAC
>NW_028234436.1:2588179-2590679 GCF_977035675.1 Penaeus japonicus
GTAGGAAACGATATATTCCTGGACTAATGTCAGAGACCAGCCAAATGTATGAAGAATATGTCAGAGCATACAACGAGGATCCTTTTGGTGAACGAACGGTATACCTTTGGGAGGACATAGTAGAACTTATTAGTGATGAAAGAAGAAAACGCTGGATGGAGACAATATTGAATATTGACATGACCCGGAATAGTAAGAAGGCGTGGACCACCCTACGTAAACTCAACACCGAAAATAAAGTGCCTGATAGAATAGCAGCAATAACCCCAAATCAAATAGCCCACCAACTCTTGGAGAACGGCAGACCATCAACAAAAAGAAGCCATCAGGTGAAACACCAAAAAGATCAAATTAAAGATCTTATGAACAACAATAGGGATCAGATTGAGCCTTTTACAAGGGAAGAATTGGTTAGTGAGATATCAAACCTAAAAAATGGAAAGACTGCAGGCATTGATGAAATATCCAATGAAATACTCAAACATCTGGGACCAAAGGCACTCACATGGATAGTGTCCTTATTCAACTGCTGTTTAACATCCTTGGAGATACAAAAGGCAAAAAGGCAAGGGTGGCAGCTCTTTCAATGCCCAACAAAGACTCATTGGTTCCTAAGAGCTACAGGCCAATATCCCTCCTGTGCACCACTTACAAACTATATGAAAGACTGATCCTTAATAGAGTGGCCCCTCTTGTAGAAGATCAAATAACACCAGGTCAAGCTGGATTTAGGCCCGGACGTTCATGTTGTGACTAAGTCCTTAATCTAACACAGTTTATTGAGGACGGGTATGAAGGCAAGTATATAACGGGTGCAGTTTTCGTCGATCTTACTGTTGCATACGACACGGTTAATCACAGAGGCCTGCTGCTAAAAATAGCGGAAACGACAAGATCGGGGCATGTGGTTAGCATAATAAGGAGCCTTCTGGTGAACCGTAGGTTTTCTGTCACAATGAACAGGAAAAATAGCAGATGGAGAATCCAAAGGAATAGTTTGCCACAGGGATCAGTTCTATCACCGATGCTGTTCAACATCTGTATCAAAGACCAACCTGTTCACGATAGCGTAAGGAGATTCATATACGCTGATGACCTGTGCCTTGCAACTCAGGCATTGCCATTTCCTGTGATTGAAGAAAGACTCACTGCTGCTTCAGAAGAGATGAGCAACTATTATGAGCGGTGGTCTCTGAACGCAAACCCCGCAAAAACCCAGGTATGTGCATGCCACCTTAAAAATCATGCTGCCTCACGTAAACTGAAGCTCATATTGGTGCGGAAAGGAGCTTGAAAACCATCCTAACCCAGTCTACCTGGGTGTTACTCTTGACCGCACTTTATCTTTCTCTTCTCATATAGAAAAAGTTGAAAGGAAAAGTCAGCTCCCGAGTCTCTCTTTTAAAAAAAATTGGCAAACTGAAGGTGGGGCGCAGATCTCCAGACTCTTAGATCAACTGCAATAGCACTCTACTACTCTACAGTAGAGTATTTTGCTCCCGTCTGGTGTAGATCTGCCCATGCTAGTAAAGTGGACCCCCCACTAAACGAAGCCGACACCAGTCAATGCAGGTCACAGACTGGCTGGAATAGCTCCCCCGACCATCAGAAGGGCTGTGGCAGCCAGTACGGAAAAAAGGAAGCAGATCTCGGACCCACGACATCCCCTGCACAATTACATCCCAGTAGCAGGTCGTCTGAGATCAAGGAAAAGTTTTAGCACCGTAGATCCGTTACCACCAGACATAACATCGCACACGAGCAGGATTAACGATTGGAGTGCGTGAGAGCGAGCGGGCAACGACCCTTTCCCGCTGTCCAAGATCCAAAGGAGGAACTACCGGAGGGTGTGTCTTTGGAGAGGAAGATGTGGTGCCCTCTTAACAGAGCACGAACTGGTGTTGGTAGAACTAAAAACTATCTGGTCAAATGGGGGATGGGCGATGCGAGTGCGGCTATGCTGCTCAGAGTATGAAGCACATTCTCGCAAACTGCCCTTTGAGTTCCTCTCTTTCTGCATCTGAATTGCTCCATGTAAATTATTCGACATTGTCATGGTTATCTGTTTGGTGTGACAAGATATGAATGAATGAATACATATATACATAAATATATACATATACATATATATACATATATAATATATATATATATACATATATAATATATATATATATATATATACATATATATACATATATAATATATATATATATATATATAATATATATATATATATATATATATATATATATATATGTACACACATATATATATATATATATATATAATATATAATATATTATATATATATTATATATATATATACATATATATATATAATATATAATATATATATATATATATATATGTACATATATATATATAACATATATATATATATATAATATATATATATATATATATATATATATATATATATATATATATATATATATATATATATATGTATATGTATGTATGTATATATATATGTGTG
>NW_028234436.1:2603179-2610679 GCF_977035675.1 Penaeus japonicus
TATCCTTAACCAGTAGTGTCTCCTTGAGCTCAAAGTGTATCAACACCGTGGCTGTGTGATTCAGCTAGGTGTTGTTAGCAAAGAATTCGTGGTTCTGTGCAAGCCGATGTTGCACTTTCTGTCTAAGCTCCGAGCCTGGCGGGGACTGTAAAACTTTGGTACAAAACTGGGCCGCCATCTGATCGATTCGGGTGTCCAGGGGGAAAAGATTAGCCTTCAAGAGGAGGTTGGTAACCTTACTCCACCCAGGGGCACCTAGAATGATCCTAGTAGCCTCATTATGCATGATGTCAAGCTGTCAAGAGTCCAGGCTTGACTGTAATCAGGGCAATGGAGGCGTAGTCCACAATGGGACGGACAGTGTGCACATAGAAGGATCTTAGAACATGGTGCCCAGCCCCTAAGCACCACCCTGACAGAGCTCTCATGACAGTCTTGACTTGGTCTGGTCTAGGATATATTTAATCTCAGAGCGGAAGGTGAGGTTCTTGTCAACCCATACCCCCAAGTATTGGAAGACGTGAACCCACTCTAGTTCTAACCCTTGGATTCGCAGTCTTTGGTCGCGGACATCGTGTTTCAGTGCCAATACCTTCAATTTGGCTACTGATACCTTAAGCCCGAATCTGCAGCATTCCTCAGACGTTAGGTCCGGACAATGCTGGGCCTTTCTAGTTAAGTTCTCATTTCGTCTTCCAGCAGAGATAATTGCAAAATCATCTGCATATGAAATGATCTTGCATCCCACTGGGAGTGGGATGTCGAGGATGCTTAACATGAGGGTGTTAAACAGAGTTGGGCTAAGGACCCCCCCTTGTTGAGTGCCATTCTCCAGGGGCAAATGCCTGAAAAGGTGACCTTAGAACTTCACTCTGGCAGTTCTGTTTCGAAAATAGTCACCAATCCAAGCAAGCAGTCTGCCTTTGATTCCCTTGCGAATCAGGAGCTCCTGAATGGCGAGCGGGCTCGCCAGTTCAAAAGCCTTCTCCAGGTCTAGGAAGATAATGACAGAGCTGGTGCTGCTGACAGTGCTCAGTAAGGTGGCCATGCTGTGAGCAGTGCTCTTACCCCTTGTGAACCCATGTAGGTGTTCATGTGGAGGTCCCAACTCCCATTGGAGACGGTTCAGTACCATTCTCTCTGCTGTCTTTCCCAGACAGCTGAGTAGAGAGATGGGACGGTACTGTCCCGGCACCTTTGGTTTAGGGGTGGGAACTATGTCAACCCTCTTCCAGCACTGTGGTAGCGAGGAAGTCTCCCAGGACTTGTTAATGAGGTGCAAGAATGCAAGCTCACCTTCATGTCCTAGATGGGAAATGATGGGGTAGGAGATCCCATCACAACCCGGGGCTGACCAGGAACTAGTCTTATACGTCCGCTGTAAATCCCTCAGAGAGAAGATGGCATCTGCGTCATCAGGCTCGACCGCCTTTTCTCTTATCCGGTTATGCCTGCCTGGAAGCAATTCCTCTTGGCATACCTGGGGGCTGAGCAATTTGTGGCCCGTCTGATATGGTTCCACAGCTCTGAAAGGGAGGTTTGGTGGCCAAAGGACTTACACCACTCCAGCCACTCTTCCTGCTTTACCCTCTTAGCAGTTTCCTGAGCATCTCTGAGAGCTTCTCTCAAGATCATGGTTCTCAGGGGTTCTGTCTGCGGAAATGTCTTCTGCACATATCGATTCTGTGGTTGACCTCCTTAATCTCATCATTGTAGTACGAGACGTCTTTGAAATACTTAGACCATGGACGAGTTTTGGGGATGGTCTCTGAGGCTGCCTCATCTATGGCATTTACTAGTCTGGCCTCAAGTATATCCACATTATCATTAGGTCACTGGTTCTAAGGCACCTGGGCAGGGCCTCCTGGAAGGCTTTCCAGTTGCCCCTGTCCACCTTCCATTGAGGATTGTGCTGGGGCACGGGTGCCAGGCTTGCATCTAAGATTGTAGTGACTATCACATAGTGATTGCTTGTGGCAGTGTTATCCACAGACCAAATAATTCTCTCAACCAGAGTTGCAGAGACAAAGGTAAAGTCAAGGACCCCCCCACCAATGTGTTAAGGCTCCTGGGTGTTGAAAAGTGCAATCTCGGGGCACGACTCGAGCATCTCGGCTATGTGGTAGCCTGCCGCATCACGACTCCGAGTGGGAGCCAAGATGGGGTGGTAAGCATTGAAGTCTCCCCCTATTAGAATTGGCTCGTGTGCCGCAGCAGCACAGTCCTCATTAATATAGAAGCTCCTACCTTTTAGCCTGCCATACACATTGTACAGCTTGAGGGGATCCCCGGACAAATGGATCTCAATGGCAAAGAATTTAGTGCCTTCTCCACACTGCACAGGATCAGCAATCAAGGAGCAGGGGATAGTCGACTTCACAAGGGTAATCAAACCTCTGGTGCCTTGTGTACTCGGCAGCACAAAGGGATGATATCCCGAGAAGTGAATAGATTTCCCTGTTAGAGTCTCTTGGAGCATGACAACCTCAATGTTCCAAGATCGCACAATCGAATTGAGAAGGGCATTCCATGAGGAAAAACTGTTGATATTCCACTGCAGTATGCTTAGATTAGAAGCCATTGTCCTAATCTGAGTCCATTAAGTCTGTGTCGTCAACGACGTCGACATAATCGGGTCTCAGTGTCCAATGCCCCAGTGTGGGTAACGTCAGACATTTTAGAGTCTGACAACTCCTTGTTGAGTTCCACACTGAGCGTGATTCCCTCACTCGACTCGTGACTGTCGTCAGGACAGGTCGAGCCATTACTCTCTTTGGAGGTGGAGAACCCCTGGTCATCTTGACCTTCATTCTGGATGGTCATGGCTTCCTCACCCTTTGGGGTTTGGGTGCAGGCTCTGCCAGTGTGGTCTTGGCCGCAGGTTGGGTGAGGAGACAAGTCTCGCCCTGGGGTTTTGTGGGGAGAAGAATCTCGCCTTGAGTTGGAGTGGGTTTTGAGGCCATAGGACTCATCTCCCTCTCCTTCAGAGCAGTGACACTCTGAGTCATTGCCGTCATGGCGACCTTGACTGCCTTCTCCATCTCCTCATTGGTACTCCCCAATGCTATTGCAACTGCTGTGACGACTGTCGTCAGCAGGAGCGTCAAGTCCTTCTCTGTAAACAGAGTTGGTGTCTCCGCTCTTGGGGTCCAACAAGAGGAAGCTGTGCACTAAGGCTGTGCTCAAAAGCCACAAGGGTGATGGGAGGATATATGCGACCACCTGCCTCGCGTTCATGGCACTCGCAAGACAATGCGATTGCCTGCAAGACATGGGCTGCTTGACCCTAGCCTAGCTCAAAAGCGAGACCAGCCGATTGACCTAACCGAGTCGAGATCAGGCCACCCGTCTTACTGGAATAGAAGACCATAGAGGCGTGTTGCTAGCCGCAGGGCATACTCATACACGGCATCGCTCAACCTCTAGGACTCCCGTCTCCCAGCGCAGAGGGGCGCCACGCATGGCAGGTCCGAGCTCCCTGGGAAGAGGACCAGAGGGGAGTGCGACCCCACCTACTAGATCGGCACCTAGGAACACTTAATCATCCCTTCCCAGAGAACACGCCGCTGAAAGGCCACCTCAATGGGAGGAAGAGACTGGCCAGATCCAGAGCGGGCTCGTACGAGGAAGGAGTTCAAGCCCCCGTGCCACGACAAGGCAGTTCCTGTGCGGGGGATAGCCCTTCCAGATGTAAGATGAATCTAGATATAATAGCTTTAAAGAGGCTTTAGAGATACAATGAGCTGGTACAAATGACAAGTAGAGTTTATCTGCCGTAAAGCAATGATCATTGGAGTAAATATGGGTGATCTAATTGTAACAATATCAGGACATTAGAAATAACGTGAATACGATTTATACAGCGGTTCTTTGGTGAGGATTGGAAAGGGAGATTTAATAATTTAATAAGTAGTATATCAAACACATCCATGATATAAACCATGCATTTGTTGATGTAACTTTTGGATACTTGGTGTCCGAAAAATTATGAAGACTTTCATAGATTAATATGTTTATATGAAGTAAAACCGAAACGACTTCAGGATATCAGGGTTGGCAAGGCCAGTGTTACCGCGCGGTTAACACAACAGACTTGCCAAATCCAGTGACTGAAGAAAACTAGTCAATTTTAGGAGTGACTTAACTAAAGAGGAATAATGAAAGAGGAAACATGAAATGCAATACAAACATTTATTTGTAACAATTTTTCTTTCACAAAAGAAATTTCCAAATTTATCTACCAGCATGTATTTCTACTCGTTGGAATTAACAAATCTAACCAACTCTTTAGTTCAAAGCTCACACATCCTCCAGCTTTCTCAACAATTTCTGCCGTAATGATGAGAGATGTCAGTGTATTAGAGAGGTGGTTCCTTTCCTTATTTTTCAGCAAGTTAACTTTAGAGAATAATCTCTCTACATCTACATTGGATGTTGGTAAAGAAAGAATCTAAAGAGCGAAGGTTGGTATTTTTTCGAGGAATGGGTTATCAAATTCGTCCTTCATATTTAATAGTTCCTTGTAAAAACATTCAACATTCTTTTGCTCTTTTATATGCAGAGGGAATGGTATATTATCGATGTTTCTCCATTCTTCATCTAACCGTTGTCGGTTTCAGGGTATAATTCTAGGAAAAGCCTTCAGAAGAGGCATCGTAGATGGCATTTTAACCCTTGACTCTGATTTCATAAAACTGTCAAATGAAAAGATAGAGCACATTTGTATTGCCTTATTCTGAAGGGGAAATCTCTTTTTCATTTCTTTGCAAGATGTTATGAGAAAGTTCCTGCATATACTCCTTACATCCATTATCATGACCTTTCGGTTACTAAGGTCATCAGACTCGAGAAGTTCATTAACCTCCATGCCAAGATAAACTTCTTGAATTGGGAGAAATTTGGCTTTATCCTCGGGATCTATATCTGCAAGATTACATCTTAAGTCCTCATCTCTCCGCATGTAACTCCATAGGATGTCTCGATAGAGGCGGCTGCATTTTTCATGGAGTACTGTACGTGAATTGTCGGACCCCTTTGTTAGAAAAAGAAGTTTAAGTCGTTCAACTTCGGTAAAATGTAATCTAGGAACTTGTAATATATTTGAATAGATGGATTATTCAAACTCTCAGACATTGTATTGGTGGTATGCAATTTTTCATCGAAAGAAAGATTTGTGAAATATAATTTCAAGGGTGCCCACTGCTCTAATACCTTTGCAACAGTTGCATGATGTGAAAGCCAACGTGTTTGACTGACATGAAGAATTTTATGTGATTTTAGATTACAAAACTGCTGGAATTCTTGAAAGGCATGCATTCTCTTGGCACTGTGTGAAAAATGATTGTATATGTTTCTAATAAGATCTTCGCATTTGCGCGGGAGAGCTTTAGCTCCTTGTGATAAGCAGAGGTGAATAGAGTGACACAAGCATTTTGATATAGTTATTCCAGGCATTTCTGATGTCAAGCGACTTGTAAATGAGTTATGAATGCCTGTGATATTACTGGCACCATCAGAAGCAAACTCAATGAAATTTTCTGTAGGGATGCTATTTTCCTCTTAAATAATTCATTGTTATTTTGAATAAATTTTCTCCAGTTGCGCCTGACGCACAATCATTTTCATAAATATTAGCCAGATTCAGCAAATAATTTTTGATATCCATTTTCTCAGAATCATATAGTCTAGCAATAATGCCACAGCTTTTGTTGGTATTTATATCTGTGGTTTCATCGATAATTAGTGAGAACTCATTTTTTCTAAATAATTCATTAACATTATCCTTTTGATGTTTTCCTATTTTCTCAGTGACATTCTTAACTTTCGTTCTTTTTAATGTGCATTTCTGTAGGGTTTGAGAGTCAGGAAAAAGATCTTTTATTAAATCCATCAAATGGTCTGCAACATTGAAGAAAATGTGTTCAGCGAAAAATGCAGCTAGCTTGATCTCCGCCCTTGTGCCTTCTTCGCCATCCTCAACTGAAGCGTCTGGGTCTTCCTCCCTGGGCAGGGTGGGTCGGCAAGTGGCAGCATCTTGGAAGATCTGTGTCTCTTGATACAGTTGAGGTTGGCGAGGAAAGCAGAGTTGCACAGCCGACACTTCGCTCTGTAGGGGTCGTCTTCATCAGCCTCCAGCCAATCCTTAAAGTCTTCGTTGTCGAGTCAAGCAGACCTGAACTTTCACTTTGGTGCCATCTAATCGGAAAGAATCATAAGTTAACAGAACATTCAATAACAATTATGGCAATAATTGTGCAACTTTTCAATTTCCAACACTCTTTTCCCTACTCTAAGTCAGTACTTACTTTCACAAGATGTTTCGATGAATTTGATTGATCTGCGCGAACTGACGTACTCATTCAATTTCATGCAAGTTCCATGCAAATAGCATAAGAATAATATAATTTATAAGATACATGTACCATATATGAATATTGTTTTAACAGTGCAGGTATATTTAATCCGCATATCTCTATTTGATAATGTAAGTGAAGTGTAAACTATTTTTTCACACACCCGTAAACTGCAAACTCGCAGTTGCCCCTTCGAATTTCCCGCGCTTTGTTTGTTCAAGTAGTAGACGAAAATTGTATACAACGGTAATACTGAGCAAGGCTGCTTTGCCAAGCCGTTCTGATGGCATCGTCTTCGTCGTATCATGGGGTCTTGCCGAGAAGTCACGGCTGCCCGGTGCATAGAAAGTGTATGTATGGTTAGCGGTGCTAAAGCTAGGGTTAGGATTAACCTGAAAATAGGGGTCTTGGTTAACTTTCGCGCCGGTTGACGTTTTGTAATTTAATCGGAAAATATCCCCGGTTCCGGGTGATGTCCTGAAATGTCAAGTATTTTATCGCTTAGGTTTAGGCGGGGCAATTGTGACGTCCTGGAACGTCACTAATACAATGCTAGATTGTTCTTGATTAAACATCTTTATATTTCATAATTTCTTAGTCTCTATTACATTAGTTAAGGTGGTTGAATGTCGTGAAATGGGCTATAAATAAAGAAAAATTAAGTCAAAGAAAACTAAATTAAAAATAATAATAAGGATAATATTTCTAATTTGTCGATTATTCGTGATGTAACATAACGTCATGTCATGTACATAATCCTATGTACATATATAACCGCTTATATTGTTCTTTTTGTTTTGGAATTATATACATTATATATATATATATATATATATATATATATATATATATATATATATATATATATATATAGTTTTTTTTCATTTCTTTATGAGCAATATGTTCATTTTTGTGAAAACTCATTCAGACTAGATGTAGTTACCTTTCCAAAAGTTTGTGATTTATGTATCTTAGAGGAGGCTGCTTATGGGAGCTTCAGTCACATATTTCGAATGTGGCTGAAACAAAAGGTGTTTACGTAGGTGTAAGTTTAAGCGACTGAGGAACCCAAAGAAGGTCACCCGTGAAGCGGGAGACTTCGGGTTTGGGGGCCAAGGAAAGGTGGAGGGGACTGGAGGCCCCGTTC
>NW_028234436.1:2625679-2628179 GCF_977035675.1 Penaeus japonicus
ATTTGTATTTTTTGTTTACGGTTCATTAGGAAATTGTAAATCCATCTTCCAACTTTCCCCCCAATTCCAAGGTTTTTAATCCTATTGTTGCAGAATGCCATGATCTATTTTGTCAAAAGCTTTTGCAAAATCTAGGTATCTTACATCAACTTCTCTTTTTTCAATTAGGTCCCTTAGTATGTGTTCGAAGTGTGTCAGGATCTGTGATAAACAAGATCTACCACTTCTGAATCCATGTTGCCCGGCATTTATCTTGTTTTCTTTGTCTAAAAACTGGATGATTTGTTTTCCTCACTACCCTTTCAAATATTTTTATTAAATGAGATGTCAGTGTTACTGGTCTTTATTTTTTTGGCTTGACATTTATTTCCACCTTTATATATTGGAATTATAGTACCCCCTTTCAGTAAGCTGGGAATAATCCCCATGTCCAAAGATTTCCTCAACAAAGTTACCAGTGGCTTTGCTATGGTTTCTTTGCCGTTTTTTAAAAAGATTGCTGGGATTTCATCTTGTCCAGCTACTGAGTTTGTTGAGATTTCATTTACTGCTTCAAGAATACGTTTTTCATTGAATATGAAGTCAGTGAGACATTCATCTTCGTTACTAATAATGGTAAAATGTCGTTGTGGGTCTGATATTAATTTTTCTATTCTAAGGATACTATAGACTTCTTCATATTGCAATATGAGTAATTCAGCCATTTCCTTTGAATCAGTTACCAATGCACCATTATTCTCAAGAGGTCCAATTTCTGTTCTCCTCTTTAATTGTTTTGCTTAAGAGAAGAAAATATTTTGCATTCTGTTTTATAGCTTCCACAGCTCTTTTTTTTCTTCGGCTGCTTTTTGGTTACTTATAGACAGTTTTCTACAAACATCTTTAAATGTATTATAAAGATGCTTTAGTATATCATTTGGTTTTAGAGGACGTCAATATCTTTCAGTGACTCTTCTAGTCTTGCATTTATTTTTTCCAATCTATTTGATTATGGCTAAAGTTTAAAGATCTGAGACTTTTCTGCTTCGGCTATCTATTTTTCACTATTTTTCTGATTTTCTAACTTATTCACTGTGATTTTAATTATGCTGTGGTCTGATTGATCTGTACAAGTTGATGATATGTTGTGTACATCTCCTATACTAATAAAAGCAAGGTCCAGTATAATTTCTTCCCTTGTTGGAATTTTAATGATTTGGATAAGGTAAAAATTTTCTTCAAACTCTAAAAGCATATTCGCTTGTTGTTTTTCATTTTTAGTGGTATTTGCTCCTATCGTTATTATTATTTTTTTTGTTGTTGTTGTTTCCCAGTCAATAAAGGGGAAATTAAAATCGCCAAGTATCATAATAGCTTCAATTTCCCTTGTATGCACAATGTAATTACTAATAATGCCTAGTGATTCATTGAAAGATGTTTCTGTTGTTCCAGGAGGTCTGAATAGAATAATGTATAGCTAACTCTTTTGCATCTCTTGTCAATACCACTAGCATTTTTTCTGTATTATTGGAGTAGTCTAATACAATATCCATTCTAGTTGCTAATTCTTTCCTGATATAAAGAGCTACTCCTCCTCTCCTTCTCTTATTTCTATCTTTCCTTATTAGCTCATAGTTATTAATTTTAATTTCTTCATTTTTTATGTCTTCATTCAGATGAGTTTCTGTAAGAGCTATCATTGAATAATTATTCATCTTTGCCATGTCCTCTAGATATGTAGGTTTTGTCTGGTTTCTTTTTGGATATAATCCCTGTATATCTATCAATATGAGAGACCTCAAATAAATTATTTCTTTGCATGTCTACATTAACTATTGTTGTTAGATAGGTGATGTCGTTTCTCCCTATTATGGGGGAGCTGGACCTTCCCCCGGTGAAGCGGTGGGTGTTTCATCACCTGTCTTTGTTCGAATATGCATGCTTCGCAGGACTGAATGTCTTTGTCTCTTGCTGGTGATATACCAGTGTTTTCCTGCTCCGTCTTTTTCTGTTTTCTCTTAGTTAATTTATCAAAGTCTTTTGACTTTGCCTTTTTTCATAACTCAAGTCTGGTGATATCCATGCTTCTTTATATTCATCAATTTCCTTTAGTTTCATATTCTTTCCAATCAGTTTCCATTTCTGTTTTTCATTTTCTAATCTGAGCTTAATTGGCCTTGGTCTCAAAGCCTCCTTTAAATATTTGCCTTCTCTAAAGGCACTCTCAACTTTGATTTCATTGAGGTTCAATTTTGTTATATCATTAATAATTTTCATATCATTTGTTTTCCTGATTTCAAGATAATTTTCTTCTTTTTCTTCTAGATTGTATATAAAGAGCCTATTTGCTCTAAATGCATCTTCATTCTTCTTCTCTGACTTTTCTTTTGTAGGTTGTTTTGATTTTGGTTGCTTCCCTTTGTCACCTAATAACCTTCCAGTCAGCCTCATCATCTTTTTTAGGTTGTTCAGTGTCTGAAGTATCATTGTCTGGAATATTTTTTTACCTGTTTATCTGATT
>NW_028234436.1:2658179-2660679 GCF_977035675.1 Penaeus japonicus
GCCAAGGCTTTAGCTGTGCTGTTCGGCTGATGTATTCTTTCTACTGTTGTATAATTCTTGTCAGTAGCATTAGACCTTCATTTATATTGTTTGCATGGCACTATATACTTCATGATGTTATCATAAGTTACTGTGTTCCTTTAATGTGATCTGGCATGCCCTGTGTTGCACGAGAGTGTATTATTTTATATGCATTTTATGTTCTATTTCGCTCGTGGAACGTTGGAAACAGAGGCTTTTTTGTTGTTCCATGAGACAGCAGTAGGGCTTGAGACCCTCTCATTATTTTGTGCTCCAACTCGTTATTAAAGAGTCCATATATTACTTAACGGTGTGTTTCCTTCATGCCCTCGATGGTGCATCCATAGGCTATAGCAGAGAGAATAATATGATGCAGTTAGTTATTTACGACTGGAAGCCCTTCCAGCCGTCTCACCCACCCTACCGTATTATTTTTTATCTTCTTTTTTTTCTTCTTTTACAAAGTGTAGATTGTGTTTAGAAGATTTAGTGTAGTGCAGTGACTGACAAGGACTGTTTTTTGTACTTTGATAGTTTTGAAGCGACGCCTTTTTGCAGTCTTGTATAATTTGTGAGAGCATACTGCTACAAACATAATCTCTTAACGAACGCGGGCCAGGCACTGAGCTCGCCACATGCCTGCCTGACTCAATAACACACGCACATCTGACTGCTCGCCCTCCGTACTACTGCCATTCCTATGACCAGATTTTCGCCGATATTTTTGGATTTTTCTGTAATAACCAATCAAGACACCACGTCGTCTTGCAAGGACAAGAAACGACAAAGAACAAGCAGGAGAGGCGAGGAGACACCCATACCTGAGCACCACCTTCCTTCTTCAACCTCGTAGACTGAGACCGCCACTGTTTCAGCCTCTGGTCTGACCTTATTGCTGCACTACATACTGCACATGGACCAGGAACGCCTGAAAGAGGACGCCCAATATCGGAGGGAGGAAGAATTCCGCCAGCAAGAGGAAGAAATTCATAGGAGGCAGGAGGAAGAAGGGCGCTAGAGAGAAGGAACACAGGAAGCAAGATGCTGACCATTATGAGCAACTTCTTCGTCACCTCATCACCGCTTTTACAGGGAACATATTTGTGACACCGCCCGGTACTCAAGTCGTGGCGCCCAACATCTCTGGCCCTCCACCAATACCAAGGTATCTGCACAGCCTCCAAATGCTCAGCCATTCAATGCTACCCCTCAGCAGTTCAGCGAATGGAAGCAGGCCTGGTCGGATTATGCCTCCACGGTGGACCTTCCAAGCCTACCTCTCAGAAAATAGCACATACAGCTTAGAATGTGTCTCACACAGGTGCTTGAACACAAGTTGGGGGTGCTCCCTGATACCACATGCTTCGTGAAGGGCATTTTATGACTTTTGGATATGCTTGAAGATACTAGTGCAGGAGGTAGATCTCTACAAGGCACACAACCAACCATACAATGATGAGTAGAAGTACGGTATACTGACGAATATTCGCGACAATGAGTTGACCCAAAAATTATCGAGATGGACTCGGCGACGTTGCAGGACGTCTCAGAGAAATGCAGATCTCCGGAGTTCTCGAAGTCTATATACACTGCTTTAAGGGACGAAGTCTCGGCTCGTGCTGTGTCCCAAAACAAGCAGGACAAGAAAGCGTTGCAGAAAAAGAGATACTTAATTAGATCCTGCTACTACTGTGGTCGTCAACATGACCAAGAGTCATGTCCAGATATTAAATCCACCTATCATGCCAGTGACAAAAATGCCGGTGCTCCAAAGTGTCCAGCTAAAAGAGCTGAATGTACCATGTGTAACCTGCAGGGTCACTATTAAAGGTGCTGCTCCTTGAAGAAGGCGAGGACACAGAAGAAAGAGGAGAAATCCAACCAGAACATGAAGGTTGTCAGGTCGTAGCCCCTCTGGTGTCACATGTTAGGAGTGTTAACTTCTTGATGCGACTAAGGTGCAAGCCTTCGTCAGGTATCATCCAGCACAATGGCTCATCAGGTCCTCTTGCCATCAATCACGACACAGGTGCCGATACAACAGTCATCAGGCCACAGCATCTTGATAATCTTGGTATTCAAGGATGACCCCAAACCACCCTAGGGCACCACTTATTACATCACTGAAGGTTCGTAGATGCCATTTGTCACTGGTTCCTTCTGTGGAACCATCACCACCATGGCGACCGTTCCGCCAGATGCTGGAGATACGGTACAACCAAGAATAGACATCAGGACACAAGTCGGAATCAGAACCCCATGTTCAAGCATTGGGACAAATTTGGTATGATCATGGGAGTTGACAATTTCGTAACTGCCATATCAAGCTGCCAAGCGGTCGGATCTTGTGGCAAAACCGTAGTTCCATGCATCCCACACAGTCCTTTCCTGATGGACTGTCTAACATAGAAGGATCTGCCTCCCTAGCTCGGCTGCATAAACCCCGACGTTCTGAGCGCATCAAGCAGAAGTCAATTCA
>NW_028234436.1:2670679-2673179 GCF_977035675.1 Penaeus japonicus
AACAGATATGACTTAAAAAATATCCAAGTATATGCTCCTACCGGCAGTCATAGTGATGAGGAGATAGAGAGCTTCTAAAAAGATGTGCAAGCAGCTACCGATAGAGCAAAAGCCCATTTTACCATGATTATGGGGGATTTTAATGCCAAGATAGGAATAAGAGAAGAGGGGAAAACCTCGGTTGGGAAACATGGAATAGGTACCAGAAAAGAAAGAGGGCAAAGGATGATAGAATTCGCTGAAGCTCGATCCCTTAAAATTATGAATACATTCTTCGAAAAGAGACTCGGGAGGAAATGGACATGGAAATCATCTGGCATTAAAAACGAAAATTACTTCATAATCACCAATAGGCGCGACAAGACGTAACCGTTATCAATAAAGTAAATGTCGGTGGTGACCATAGACTGGTCAGAAGTAGAGTAAAATTACAGCTAAGAAGGGACCGAAATAAGCTCATAGTTCTCGTTAATCTAATTAACAATAAGAATAGGGCGATGGAATTCAGTATTAACATCCTAAACATGTACTCAGCTCTCGAAGAAAAATTTTATTTAGACCAAATGAACGACTAATTCAGTGAGATATTATGAAGCTGCACTTGAAATAGGGGGTAAAGGCGAAAAAGAAAAGTTCAGTAAGCCTTCGGTACCGACAAAAAAGCTTATGAAACAGCGTAGGGACATGAGAATAACATAAATCAGAGACAAGATAAAATCAGCAGAGCTGACTAAGACGATAAATAAGAAGTAAGAAGATGTGCGCCATTTTCACATACGAAAAATAAATGAAACTCTGATTTTCGCCACCAGCCTTAAGGCAACAAAGAGGAGGCTCAGAATAGGAAAAACAAAATGTATGCAGTAGAGAAACCCAATGGAAAGGTGACATACAATAAAAATCAAATCATCAAAGTAATAGAAGACTTCTCTGGCGACAAACACAACAATTGGAGACCTTCCAAACATTACCGTAGTGGAAGTAAAATGAGCATTAAAAGGCATGAAAAGAGGAAAAACGCCAGATGTTATTAATGTAGATCTTATTCAAGATACAGGAGAGATTGCGGCAGTAAAACTGGCCAATCTTTATAACAAATGTCTGAGCGTCGATAAAACTACAAAATCCTGGTAAAACGCAATAACTTTGCTTCTGTAGCGAATTCTCGACTACAGACCATATCCACACACTCACCCAAGTAAAAGAGAAAACAAACGGATTTAGTAAGCCTCTATGTATGGCATTCATAGATTACGAAAAGCCATTCGACTTGGTACAGATAGCAGCAGTACTTGATGCAATTCACAAACAAAGAGTAGAGGAAAAATATTGCAGATTATTAGAGGATATATATAAAGATGGTACAGCGACCATCAAAATACACGCAGAAACCAATAAAATACCAATAAAAAGGATGGTAGGCAGGGCGACACCATCTCACCGAAGCTGTTTACAGTTTGCTTAGAGGAAGTATTCAAGAAGTTAGATTGGAAGGAGAAAGGGGTTAAAATAAGAAATGAGCACTTAAGCAATTAAAGATTTGCAGATGACATTGTTCTTTTCGGCGAGTCAGCAGATGAACTACAACAAGTCTGAAAATCGGCCTTAAAATGAACATGAAAAAAACTAAAGTCATGTTCAACAGTCGAACCCCAGTTAAGCAAATACAAATACAGGGCGAGGTACTAGAAGCAGTGAACGAGTATGTATACCTAGGGCAACTCATCAAGACGAGTATATCCTGCGATGCCGAGATAAAATGGCGAATCAGGCTAGGTTGGAATGCCTTCGGTACACTTAGTAATATATTACGAGGTCATCTGCCACTATGTCTAAAGAGAAAAAATTTTGACCAATGTGTCCTCCCCATCATGACATATGGGTCTGAAACAATACCAATAAAAAGTCTGGGCGATACCATCTCACCAAAGCTGTTTATTTACAGCTTGCTTAGAGGAAGCATTAAAATAGGGAATGAACACTTTAGCACTCTAAGATTTGCAGATGATATTGTCCTTTTCGGCGAGTCAGCAAATTAATTACAACAATTACTAAGCGATTTTAATAGGAAAAGTGTGAAGATTAGCTTTAAAACGAACATGAAAAAGACTAAAGTCATGTTCAACAGTCGAACCCCAGTTGAGCAGATACAAATACAGGGCGAAATACTAGAAGCAGTAATCGAGTATGTATACGACTACACTCTGCGAAGTCGAGATAAAACGGCGAATCAGGCTAGGGTGGAGTGCCTTCGGTACACATAGTAATATATTGCGAGGTCGTCTGCCACTATGTCTAAAGGGAAAAGTTTTTGACCAATGCACCCTTCCCGTCATGGCATATGGGTCAGGAGCATGGACTACGACCAAGATACTGGAGAGGGACTTAATAAGTGTTCAAAGGGGAATGGAAAGGCTTATGCTAGGAGTTAGCTTAAGAGACAAGAAAAGAGCCACATGGATTAGGCAACAAACAAAAGTAGGGGATATACTCAAAAGCA
>NW_028234436.1:2688179-2693179 GCF_977035675.1 Penaeus japonicus
GTTATTAGGCACCAAAATAAATGTCAACATTATTTTAGTGAATAAGCCTATATCAGAATATGCAAAACTTTAGCAAGTGAAGCTTAAGAAGAAAAAGAAGGCGAAGGAAAAATGAGCTAGGAAAAAAATGTGAGGATGAGAAGAAACATGAAATAAAGAAGGTGGACCAGTAATAGACATGAATAATTATGATAATGATAACTCCATAATGGGACATAGGATAATAATAATGATCATTATGATTATTGCAACATATGGAGTAGTGATAATGAATTTGATTATTATAACCGTGATTATGTTGATGATAAGGATAAGGATAGCGATAACGATATGAATAAGGATAATGACAATGACAGTGATAAAAATGATGATGAGGATGATGATGAGATCATAATGATAATGATAAAAATGGTTAAGAGATGATAGTAATGATAGTCCTAGATGTATATTTACATATTTATCTCTATATTGTAAAAATTTACTTTTTTTTGTTCCCTTTAAAATATATTACTGCCGCGTACGTTTGTCTTTACACATGTATTTCCCCAATGTATCTCGATCTACACCCTCAAAAGATTTACAAAATGATAGCGTCTGCCACCACCCGTTCAATACGTTCGGGAACGAGGGTTTTTAATGGGAAAATTATTGTTTTTCAAGAAGTGGTTGGAAAGGAGGGATAGAAAAGTATACGTGATGGAGTGTTATGTATGTGTATACATTGAGACAAAAAAAAAGGCAATAACGTAACCTGAGCGCGGAAGACGAGCACGGGAATTTCACCCCGTGTAATGTATTTCAGTTAAGACTATCCTTGTGAATTGTCGACCTTTTACTAAGCAAGTTCTTATCAGATACAGTTCATACAGAGAAACTAAATTTGCCTATAGATTACTAATAAGATTCTGGGATTCACAAGGCGATTGTTAAAAGTGCAGGAATGCTTAAAAGTTTATTTTGCTAGAATCGAATCACAAAGGACACAATATATTCCGTCGCACACGGAATTTCCGGGAGACCGGTCTATGAGGTATAAAATTATAAAATGATAATTCAATAAAAAATGAGAGCACCAATTCATAAGTTCTATCAAACTCGATTATAAACTAATTTCGAGTAATGCATTGCCACTTATAGTTACCTTCTCCCGACCTTCAGGTTATGACACAGTAGATCCATGAAGGAAATATTCGCACAAATGGATGGCGTGGAAGTTAAATGCGGCACAGGAAACCCGCAGACTTTACACTCGTAAATATATAAAATTCAGGGATATCCACTGTAACATCCCCCTTGCCGGTTAAACACCTTTTGGTGTTTAGAGAATATTGCATCTCTGGACCTCTGGAAATGTGGACATAAGCAATGAGGAAAATCGGCCGCTATGACAGGCAAGTACGGCACAAACCAGGACTTTGCGACTGGAAAACAGAGAGAAAAGTAAATTACTGGTTTTCCATATATATTCCAGAAGTGTATATAAAAAGTCTGTATGAGCTAGCTGATGCTTGTAACCTTATGAAGAAACACTTCCCTGTGCCTGGTGGTGCATAGTTCTCAGTCTTCTTCCGAATCTGATCAATAAAATGGCTGCTCTATGCTGGGAATCCCTGGTCCTGCCTGGTCTCTCTCCTTTGTAAAGGGCAGGTAACACTCTTGCTCTTGCTGGATCGTCCAATTCATCGTTGGGACAGTCCTCTTCATTTGGTGGTCTCATAAACTCGAACTCTTCTCGGGCGATGTACCTCCTCAGTTGATTAACGTGGCATGGAAGCTCTTGATGTGCCGACTTTGGGTTTTCACGATATAAATAACTGAATCAGTTTATTTAAAAACTAGGTCTCTTACCGCTGGTTTAATATATTCCCTTGTATGGTGATTGTAGTCTCGGGTCCATCGTTCTCTGGTGTTCTCGACTGCTTGTACGGCAGTTGACGACCCTGAAGGAGTTGAGTAGCTTCTTCATTAGCTTCCTGGAAATTGGTATGTGTCGTGGGAAAGTAATTGTCTCTCCCCATGAGTAGTCATAAGGAAGCCTCGTTAACACTTCTATTAGTTGCAATATTTAACGCTAATATGACCTGTGGAATCAAGTTTAACCCAGTTATCCGGATATTGTTCTGTAAAATTAGGGAGAACATATTTTACTACCCTGTTCGCCTACTCTATCAACTCACTGGTCTGGGGATGATATTTCATCACATTTGATTTTAACTTTCATTACTTCACATACCTGTCGGAACAATTGATTCGCAAATTCACAGCCGTTGTCAGTTAGTATTGTTCGTGGAGGGCCAAATAAGGTCACGAAGTGCTCGATGAAGGCGTTGGCCACGACATCAACCTCGACAGACTTGAGGGGAACCAGCTACAAATACCTGGTGTACCTTTCAATAATAACTAAGAGATATTGATGACCGCTTGATGAACCTGCCATGCCAAATAAATCGGCCGAGACTCTCTCCGATGGTTGGGATTTCTCTGGTATAGCTATAAGTGAAGCTCTTCAAGCAATTCCTTTCTTTTGTTGACAATCCTAGCACGAGTCTACGCATTTGCGGACTGTGGCAAGCACCTGTGGAAAATCGAATTGATCCCGAAAATTGCAGTATGTGCAGAAGACTCCTGGATGGGCTGCATTTTCAGAACCATGAGTTCGTTTCAAGGCTTCTTCCGGAAGTGCTTTAGGAATCACAAGTTGATGCAGGACACGTCCTGGGAGAATTTAGGTGTGGTACAGCAATCCTTCACGCATTTCGAACTATCCAAGAGGCAGCGGCAAATGTTGTGTAGGTGGTTGACGTTCACGTAGGTGGCCTATAGTTTCCCTCCACAGTGGATCCTGTTGCAGGGCATTTGCTTCTACTTGTGGGCTAAGAAGCATCATCAGTTACTTGCATTTTGTGACTAAGTAAATTTGACACCCTATTTATGACCCCTGGTTTATATTTTAACGCATAACTATACAATGCCAGCGTATGAAGATGTCAATGGGCCCACCATACAAGTAGGGGCAAAGTGTCGCCCTACTTCCACCACAGCCGAAGCTCCAAAGTGGATGGGAGCTTTCACAGAATCACGAAGCTTCCCAGAAAAATACGTCACTACTTGTGGTCGTTCCTCGTCGTCATGCTGCAACAGGCAAGCCGCCATTGCAACACTGGATGCGTCGGTGTGGACTTTAAAACATTGTTGAAAGTCTGGCTTCCTGAGCATTGGAGTTCCTGTAAGTTTAGCAATAAGAGTTTCAAATGGCATCTGCTGCTCTGGACCCCAATTAAACTTTTCATGCTTTCGAAAGAGTTTCGTAAATGGAGCTGCCACCATGGCATAATGTTCAATGTGACGTCTGAAGAAACCTGGCACACCGTCCTATGGGAAGACATCTTGGTGATCACCTCAATTTTACCCGGAAGTAGCCATAGCCAAGCCGAATGGCATTCTTTAAACTGTAATAATCGATGACCGTCGCTTTTGGGATGGTCTTTCGGCTCTACTTCGATGGTCCAGTAAGCCGAATGAGGATCAAGCACTGTAAACCATTGTGTGCCTGAAAGGCCATTAAGGAACTGGTCTAGACGAGGCATAGAATACGTCTCTGTTACCGTTACTTTGTTTAAATTACGATAATCCTCGCAAAAACGAATTCCCCCATTTTTATTCTTCATGAGGACGACTCGGGAAAACCATGGAAATTTAGATGGATTGATAACATCCGTCTTTTAACATCTGATCACACTCCTCCATATAGTGGCATGGGCACTCTCTAGCAGCCACCATCTTCCTTGAAGATGACATCTAACAACTGCTGTCTCCGGACCGACCTAAATGTTCCAAATCGGCGGTTGGAATTGGTGTTTCCTGCCCTGCAATGTTGCTTATACTGAAATCAACGGGTTTTACTGAAGGAAAACCACAAATTCATCACAGCAACATCCGAAATCGGTAATGCCATACATCTCATCAAATGCAAATAACTCTTTTTTTTCCTCCTTAGCTGACAAGCACTTGGTTTAATTAATTACTGCAACCTGAGGACTTGACTCATTCCCTTTATTGAAAGTTACTGCATCCTGGAGAGAAGGATTTATAGGGGCCAGGAACTTACTCATAGAACCCAGCCGTGCAAGACACATACTTTGTGCAACTATAACAGGCTACTGTCTGTCGTTTACTACACATACATTGACCCTACCATCTTTCACATTTGTAACCCCATAAAGAATTAGGACCTGGGCTGTACAACCCGAAACAACTGATTGCAAGTCCAAGAATGAACCTGCTACTAAACATTGAATATATCTCCCAGAATTTGGAGGATATAATGATGTATTAATGACTAAGACTGAAATTTCTGCATGTACTTTGGGCCTAGAGGTCTATGTTGCATCAGTTACCTGAATGCATTCCAGACAAAGGACTATCGCCATATTAAACATCTAGTCTTACACTATTCAACGAGGCTTAATTCCTGTTAGGTGAATGATAAGGAGTTAATTTAAAATTAAACCGCATTAGGCAATCAATCCCAAGTAGAAATCTCACGGAAAGCGATTTCATTACCAACCACCTTTACTACATGAGTGTACTTCACTCCTCTACCAATTTTAAAAGGAATGTTTGCATTTCAATAGACCTAAAGGAATTACCAAATGCCCCATATATGGCCGGAAAAGACGGTACTACAGACTTCACTTTTACATTTTGCCTTGCCGAGTCTTTTAAGAGTGTGATCTCTGAACCGGTATCGATAAATAATTTCTCCATCAACTTTGATCTGGATCAAAGGACGCCTTTTTGGCACAGTATCATCAATTTGAGTTACGTGTGGGTGGTCTATCATCTTCCTTCCCTTCCCTCAGTCCCACGAGGAGTGGAGGACTGTGGCTCTCTGTGGGCTATTGAAAAAGGGACATTTACGAGCAAAGTGCCCTGGTTGCGCTCACCTGTACAAATAACATCTAAGGGGATGGCCCGAGGGCGGCTCGTTTTCTTACATT
>NW_028234436.1:2728179-2730679 GCF_977035675.1 Penaeus japonicus
GAAGCGGAGGTTGATAATGAATCTTAGGAAGAAACATTCTTTTATCCAGCTTTCAGACAAATAAAACTTTCTTCAATTTTTTATTTATTTAAAATTGGAACAAAACGTTTCGAGCGTTCAAACACTTATCTTTTACTGTAATTTACTGTAAAAAAAATTATCCTTCAATAATATGTACAATAATATAACATATATTTACATGTTAATAGTGGTAATTACCATAGGAGCAAGAGGAATTACAAGATTAAATAATTATCATATCAAACAAAAGGTAATGTCACAAAAAACAAATATCATACAGGTGTTATATTCAAAATTCAATGAAATAATTTGTACAAACAAATAGGAGTAGCTATGGGTAGCCCTTTAGGTACAACTCTTGCTCACATTTTTATGTGTCACTTTGAAAACATTGGCTAAATAATTGCCCAGAAAGTTTTAAACCTTGCCATTATTTCAGATATGTTAATGACACGTTATTGCTTTTCAAATCCATAGACAGTATCACCAAGTTCCTAGATTAATTGAATGCTAAACACCCTAATATAAAATTAATTCATGATGTGGAGGAAAATGGGAGCTTCCCTTTTCTAGAAGTCAAAATTTCTCTTGAAAATAACTCTTTTACTTCGTCAATCTACAGAAAACCAACTTATACAGGATTAACTACTAAATTTGATTCTTACATACCTTTGAAATATAAGAGTAATCTTATTTGTCTTTTAATATATAGAGCATTCAAGATTTTTGATTTTCCACAATGAAATTACTCATATTTTAGATATACTTGGGAAGAAAAAGCTTCCCTCTTTATTTCATACATAGCTTTGTAAAAAGGACTTAAAATAAGTTAATGATACCCATGACCACTGCTCCTACTGTACCCAAAGATGTTCTATATACTAAACTTCCATATCTTGGTTCATTTAGTCACAGTTTAGAAAGAAAATTAACAAGGATTGTGCATTATAGTTACTCAACTGTTAAATTGAAGGTCATATATATACTTCTTCCGTAACCATTAGCAGTTTATTAAAATTCAAGGACAAAATTCCTAAATCTTTACATTCTTCTGTCGTCTGTAAATTCACCTGTAGTAGCTGTAGCCTACTTATGTGGTAAAACTTCTCGCAATTTGTTTATGCGTATCGAAAACATAAAGGTTTTTCTTTTTGGAATAACAACTTTAGATTATCTAACCCAACAAAATCCTCAATAAGAAGCCATTCTTCAATAAACAGTCATCCATTTGACTATGACTCCTTTGAAATTCTAGACTCAGCACATACAGATTATGATTTGAATATACTGGAAAGCCTTTGGATTTGAAAATTAAAACCGAAACTCATTGAATATTCATCTTCTCCTGATATCGAAATTTTAAAATAGTATTCCACTATCCCATTTTCTCTTTTCGCATTCCGATAAGATTTTGTAAGTTTCTCGGAACGCCCTAACGCTCCAATACCTCGTTGAGGTCTAGACGTGGACGTTAAGCTCCTGTGTTTTTCAGTGTTCTGCTTTGTCTTTTCTGGTTAGTATTATTCCCATCTACTTAAATTGTCTCATGCATTGTTCTTTGACCTTTTGATATAACATTTAATGGTTTTAAGAAGTAATTTTCATGCTATAATAGAATTTTTGTCCAACCGGCTTTTGTCACTCGGACGCTTAGGCTCTAGTTACATGTTTCACCTATTAGTTTTATCAATTTCTCTGTGATATTATTTAGTCAGTACATTTATATTACAGTCATATGATTGGTTTAACGCTTTGTGAAAGGTTTTATAACATTTAATTGTAATTCAACTATATAAAGTAAATTTGTTGTTTCACGGCTATTGTATCTACTTGTTTTTTTTTACCATTACTGAAATTATTTAATTGAATTTTGAATATAACCCCCCCGGTATGATATATATTTTTTTTCTATTAACATGTATATATATGTTATATTATGGTGCATATTACTAATGGATAATTTTAAATCCTTTTTTTTTTGTACAGTAAATTCCATTGAAAATGAGTGTTTGAACGCTCGAAATGTTTGGTTCCAAGTTTTAATAAAGAAGTTCTGGCAACATTGATCCTAAGATTCATTTATATATATATATATATATATATATATATATATATATATATATATATATATATATATATATGTATATATATATAATATATATATATATATATATATATATTATATATATATATATATATATGTACACACACACACACACACACACACACACACACACACACACACACACACACATATATATATATATATATTATATATATATATATATATATATATATGTGTGTGTGTGTGTGTGTGTGTACTCTCTCACACACACACACACACACAACACACACACACACACACACACATATATATATATATATATAATATATATATATATATATATATATATATATATATATATATTTATGTTTATATACATTATATATATATATATATATATATATATATATATAT
>NW_028234436.1:2755679-2768179 GCF_977035675.1 Penaeus japonicus
ACAAATAGAATGAGTTGCTATGGGTAGTAGAAAAATGGTTGTCTCCCTTTTTTAGATGTTAATATTTCTCGTGAAGATAACTCTTTTACTTCATCAGTCTACAGAAAACCAACTTATACAGGATTAACTACTAAATTTGATTCTTACATACCTCTGAAATATAAAAGTAATCTTATTTGCATTTTAGCTTATAGAGCATTCAAGATTTCAAGGAACTTTCTGATATTCCATGATGAAATTACTCATATTTTGGATATTCTTGGTAAAAATGGGTTCCCCCTCAATTTCATTCATAGTTTTGTAAAAAGAACCTTAAATTAATTAATGGTACCAATAACCACCCTTCCTACAGTACCCAAAGATGTTCTTTATATTAAACTTCCATACCTTGGTTCATTCAGTCACAATTTAGAAAGAAAGTTAACAAAGATTGTCCATAATAGATACTCAACTGTTAAATTGAAGGTCATCTATACGTGTTCCTTAACCATTGGCAGTTTATTCAAATTCAAAGACAAAATTCCTAAATCTTTACGTTCTTCGATCGTTAATAGATTCCTGTAGTAGCTGTAACGTTACTTATGTGGGAAAGACTTCTCGTAATTTGTTTATGCGTATCGAAGAACATAAAGGGTTTTCATTTAGAAATGATAACTTAAGATTATCTAATCCAACAAAATCCTCAATTTGAAGCCATTCTTTAACTAATAGTCATCCATTTAACTATGACCCTTTTGAAAATTTAGACTCAGGTAATACAGATTATGATTTGAATATACTGGAAAGCCTATGGATTTGGAAATTAAAACCGAACCTTAATGAATATACTTCTCCTACTGATGTTGAAATTTTAAAATAGTAGTCCATCATCCCATTTTCTTTGTTTCGCATTCTGATAGGTTTTTGTTTGCCCAGACGCTCCACTGCCTCATTGAGGTTTAGTCATGGACGTCAAGCTCCTGTGCTATTCATTGTTCTTCTTTGTATTTCTTGGTTAGTATTATCTCCATTTACTTCATTTGTTTCATGGAGTATTCTTGTACCTTTATATTTAGCATTTGATGGTTTTAAGAAGTAATTTTCAAGTTTAAATAGACTTTTTGTTTAGCCGGCTTTTGTCACTCAGACGCTTGGGCCCTAGTCATACGTTTTCACCTATCAGTTTTATTATTTATATCAATTTCTCTGTGATATTTCTTAGTCAACACATATATATAATAAAGTCATAGGAGTGCTTTAAAGTTTTCACAAGAGGTTTTATAACATTTGATTGTAATTTCAAATTTTACTATATAATTTTGTTGTTTAACGGATGTTGTACGTACTTGTTTTACCATTCTGAAATTGTTTTCATTAAATCTTGAATAACCCTCGTATAATCTGTTTTTGTAGCATTATCTTTATTTCGATATAATATTTGATCTCGTAACATTGCTTAATATAACAATTATTCAATCTTGTAACTCCCTTTTACCCCCATGGTGTTACCATTATTAACATGTAAATATGTTATATATTGTACATTTTATTGAAGGATAATTGAAAATCTTTTTTTTACAGTTAACCCACTGAAGATGCGTGTATGAACGCTCAAAACGTTTGGTTCCAATTTTTGATAAAGAAGTTTTGAAGATCGTTTCTGTTTTGTTACTCCAAAGAAAGTTTTAGTTACCTCAAGGCTGGAAAAATAGGAGGTTTCTTCTGGCAACACTGAACTTGAGATTCATTTTATACACACACACACACACACACACACACACACACACACACACACACACACACACATATATATATATATATATTCATATACGTCTATGTATCATATCTGATGTTCATCATCTATAGGCAATAGGCAAGGACCGCGTGGTCACGATATGCTACAAAGACGAGGAAACTATCCATCCAGGAAACCCGAATGGGAATCTATTCATGGCGACTCGACTGGTCAGATATAAGGTCGACCTCAGGTCATTACACTCACACACTCACCCCCCCCCCCTCTCACACACTCCGTCAGACACACCACTCCGTCCGTCACGGACTCCCTCGCTTTCCGGCGGGGAGCGACAGCAAGCCTACCGCTCCCCCCACCTTGGCCGTGAAACACGCCAGCCTAACAAGAGACGTCCGTCAAGCCATCGCTACCAAGTAAATATCACTATATTACCTGTGCCGTTATCCATCAATAAAGGAATCAAGAACACCAGTATTTGGCTTCAAAAACCTGTTGTGAGCACAACTCACAAAGTGGTAACAGCAGTGGAAAGTCCATTCTTCATCCCTCCACACAAAGCGGTTGCAGCAATGGAAAAGCTACCTTTCGGCCAGCAAACAAACTTGTCTTCGACAATCAACCTCACTCGCCACGCGACCTTACATGGGATTTCGTCCCTCAGTATAGGCTACCTGCCATACCGCAGAGCAGCAAGAGTTCCGTTAACGGCAACCAGCAATGTCAAGAATTGTTAGGATGTAAGGCCATAGGAACATCCCAGGGAATTCCAACATCAAGAGTTGGAAATGTAAGGCCCTGGCTTCGCAGCGAGCAAGGAAGAACAAGATCATCGGACAAGATGGACCCCTCCACAACCACGCTCTTGAACTTCTCTTTAAAAAGTTTCTGCTCAACATTTCTTCACAAAAACTGTAATTACATACATTGGGCAAATTCTCCTTCATTTCTCTATTTTCCTATGTCCTCCCATATACGTGTACTTATATGTTTTAACAGTAAAAGAAGTTAAAACGTTCTTTGCTGGGCCAAGTTTGTTTGTTTTTATCCTCACACTTTCAACATTGTAATTACATTCTTATCGGTGACCGAACAATTCATTTAATAAATACATTACATGTATTGTATAGTTCGCCGTTAAAATGACTTTGGAGAAACTAATATCATATGCTTCAATTCTTTCTATGATGCTACAAAATTTTGATTTTCATTCGTTAATCATTCGTTTGTATTATCGAATTCTATCACCCTACAACTCACTATGTATGTAAACTACATCTAAAAGTTCGTTTAAGGAATATTACACTGATAAACCCCCCCCCCCCCCTTTACCCTCACATGTACGTACTGTAGGATTGCCGCCAAGCCGCACCCCCCCCCCCCCAATCCCGTTACATGACCCATGGGACAGACCTCATGTCATAGTTTCCCTCTTTTTCCCTCCCCCGTGCATTCCCCGCCGCCCTCCTTCGTCGACGTTAGAACCAGAGTAGTTTATTATTTGTTTTTATTGTTTAATAAGCAAGGCCTCTATAATACGATGATGAAACCTTCAAAACGGCTAGGCAAACCAGCCTTGCGGGTCCTGATGTCCATTAAAATCATTATTTTAAAGACCAACGTTCCTTAACTATTGTGCAGGATTCTTTGCACAATCTGACAAGGTTTATTTGGGTTTGTTAAATCTTCTCAATCATATTGTGAGAGATATATAGTAAGGTGCACTAATCAGTCTTTCCTTTTCCTTTTATATTCATATTAACCATATGGAATATGGAAAATGAATTAAGCTTTCTCCTTTTAATCAAATTAATTACCTACAATCTAATACCATTCTGAATTAGTTCGTATTTGATAGATTTTAAATTGCCCATTAAAAGGACAAATTTAAGTTTTATTAATTTTCTTCATGTTTCATATACATTAATTTAAGCTTAAGTAAGTCACACGTCGAACAAACTCAATTAGCCGTAAAAGACTTTCCCGACATACAGCCAGAGCGCTAGGGTTGCCATGAGATGTTTCGTTTAACTGTGAGTCTTATGCAACAAGTTCATTTTTGCACAAAAAAAACTCTCTCGGATTAACTTGATGATTATCATCACTTTTATTATTTATATAATTCAGGTGCGAATTCATACTTTTTACTTAAGCTATAACTTCGCTGGTCAAACGCAGTTTAGCGTACAACGTTTCCCTAAATACAGCCGCAGAGGCTAACGGTTGCAATAGGACATTTGCAAATGTAGCGAACCAATTATCCAATTGAAGATTAGACGGAATAATCCTGTTTCGGCTCAGTTCAATTTTACCAATATTCATTATTAAGATAATTATGTTGAGTGCGAATTCATTATCTTCCACGAGGTTGATATTATTTGACTAGCTCATTATTGTGAGAGTACTGAGATTAAATGTTAATTTTAGTAAAGCATTTATTTTATTTTATTGTTTAGAAGGAATAATTCTATACGAAATTGAAGTAACACCTCTTACTCACTCATGCATAAATATACTCCCACTTTGTGTCACTCACGTTCACTTTCAATCACGTCTACCCTACTTACTTTGCATTAATTCATCCCACGCTTCTGTTCACAAACACACTTGACACTGCGATTGTGTCATGGCATAAAGTGAATGAATGCACAGTATTTCGGTGGAGGACGCTCCACTAACCATATTCTTTTTATCGCCTTTAGTGAATTCAGATAGTAATCCCGGAGGACGACTAGTGCCACCCACATATTTCTTTTATCGCACTAAGTTTGTTGATACAATAATTTGATAGTTATTTGCACAACTGATAATTGTATTGTATCATCATCTTTTATTTATTCTGAGACTTTCAGTGGCTCAAGTAAACCTTTGAGGGTTGCCACTTTTGTCTCACTCTACCGTAGAAGCTTGTAGTTTAAGTTGTCCCTTGTGGGTCACTGCAAGCAGCTCCCTTCTTTATCTATCTTTATCAAAAAAAAATAATAATAAAACAAAAAAAAATAAAAATAAAATCAACTTGAAAAACTGCAAAGTCAAAGAAAAAAATAATATTAAAAATTATAAGATATTGATTTATGCGCACACCCTTTGACCACTCTTTGTTCATCTATCTTTTTTCCCTTAGCCCTGTATGGATAAAGTTATCAATCAGATATGCAGAACGCTAAGAACCACGAAAGAGGCCCGGAATGCATTCGCCCAAGACACTATAGTTCAGAAGCTCAGCCAAAAACGCCAAGAAGAGAGAGCAGGGCTGTCATTTCCCAGTAACCAAGAGTGTGGCACCTGTCGAAAAGGATAGCCGGACACCCTCAATTAATAACGTGGAAGGCCCGCCTGCAAAAATAACCACAACGTAACAGCCAAAGACAGAAGAATGTAGGAAACAAGGAAACAAAGAACCGGAATCTGACATTCCATCATCCGGGATGTGGGAGAACAAGAATGCGCCAACGATGACGTACGGACATCACCACCAGAGTTTGTGGCTGACCTGAACCTTATAAAGCCGGACGGAATACTCGCCCTTCAAGGACGACTTCAGCTCAATGGCTTCAGGACAATAGGTGGCCAAGCAATATATGAGACACGTGAAGATATGCCTAGACCACGTGGCGATAAGGATAAGCTGGATTTGCAAAGCAGATGCTTTGCCGGACTTATGTGCACTGAGGCAAGGCCGCCTGTATCAGCATATGCTGACTCGTGAGTGAATGTGCCAACGCGTGTTGACTCGATCCCCACTCCGTCAGATACACCACTCCATCCCTTACGGGATGGAGTGGTTTCAAAAACCTTTTTTGAGCATCCCTCACAGAGAGAGAGAGAGAGCAAGAGAGACAGTGAAACAGACTCACAGAAAAAGAAATAGCAAATATGTGTGAATATTCAACATGACACAGTATGGCCTGCTGACGCAAGCAAGAGAGAGAGAGAAAGAATGTGTATGACAGAGACACAAATAAACACACACATCTGTCCGGTCAGGTACCTCGAGTACCCCAATTTTCTCGTTTGCCAGAAAACAGATATGGCTTATCAGGGAGTTATATTTCCTTTATTTGAAATCGCACAATAATACATCTTTGAAATCTCCAGATAAACTAGTACAGTACAACCCCTAGGGGTTGAGGATAGTGTAAAAAGGCAAAGTTGATAAGGTACAGGAATTGATAAATGTTGAATCCGTGAATCTAAAGTGCAAATGCAAACTTGAGTTTATTGTCGGTATGTGGTTAGAGTCTGCGATGAGACCGGGGATGGATTTTCAGTGGCAAGATTGAGCAGTGAGACTATTGTCTGGGAAAGGAACGAGATAAGGACAGCGAGGACGCAATAATAATTGGTGTAAGTGCTTGCCTGATAAATTACTGTAGGCAATAGAACTCGACAACCATTGGCTGCTAAACGTCAGTTATTTTTTATTCAGAGGTTTTTCAAATGTAGAAAACTTAAGATTTACGAGGGAGGAATCACTCAAAACAATTTACACAAAGATCGGCCTGCTGTAATATGCGCATTTTGATACACTATCGCGGTCCGGTCCCGATTGCGTGTTTTAGTTTTAACCAAAGACTATATAAGAGAGATTGGAAAGCTTCTATTTATACTAATAAAAAACGTCATCCAGCCAGTGTGAATACACGCTATCTATCGACAGAGCCGAAACTAAAAATCGTAAGTCGCGTGGGGCGGCTTTCGAATTATACTTTATTTGTATTATATATAGTGCTTTTGGAAATTTTTAGAATTATCCTTTTGCTGAAATAAATTAGCACTTCGAAAGAGCTCTACTTCTCTTTATAAAATATTGTGAGTAGTAATTTTATGACTTGCATGCCAACAAGACTATATAACATATGCTTTACACATATGATCATATTTATAAATCCACAAGTTGGTAATGTATCATTAATATATAAAACTGAGAAGACAGTTAAAAATATATATATATCATATATTTTTTTATTATCATTATTTCAGCAATATCGTTTTTTTCGTGATTGTGCTTGTGCTTATGTTCATATACTAATTTAAGTGTCAACACAAATTACATAACGAAGAATAGTAGAAGAAAGATATACATGATATTCTCTTATTTACAGCAAAGCAAATACTGTCTTGAAAAGAACATGAACAAAACAAAGTAAAATCAATAACATATTATTCAATTCCATGAAAAAAAGACATAAAATCAGGTAAACAAAACACGTAATCATATATTAAAGAGGAAACAAAACATAGGCAGATCAGTAATCAAAACCAATATGAAGTTAAAATTTACAAGGAAGCAGACATAATATACACGCTGATCAGGATAAAGTAAATCAATAAATGTATATACAAACAGACGATGCAATTAAAACTGGCGATTGACGTTAACAACATCTAGTGAGAGAGCCGCACACTACAATGTATGTGGCCGATGCGGCTCTGTGTGAGCTTCCCCATCTTTGCGATATAGTCTAGTTTAAACACTGGTTGCCCGCGGTCATATATAACAATTTTATTAGAGATGGCCAGGGTAATTCATTTACGTGTGTGTGTGTGTGTGTGTGTGTGTGTGTGTGTGTGTGTGTGTGTGTGTGTGTGTATTTTAAGGGTTCTATAAGCACATGGGATCCTGATAGGCGGCTTGAGGGTCAGAACTGGGCTCCGTTTGGTCCCTCCATAATAAAGCAATTTTACCCTCCTAGATTTGATTAACCGGGTACCGGTGTAGAGGTTAACTGTTTGAGAAGTAACAAAAAAATTATAGCAAAAGCGACATTGGTAGTAATATCAGTGGTAACAATGCCAATAAACAAAAAGATAAAAAAGTAATAAAAAATTATGTGATCTTATTATCAGAGCAATGATACGGTTATCGTATAAACCAAAAGTATTATCTGAGGCAGTTCCAGGCATGATCACTATAAATGATATCAGCCATACATCAAAATAAACAGGTATACAGCCATTCCAGCTCCTAATTGTGGCAAGTAACATACAAGAAATAGGGCTTATAGGTCACCTTTGTTATGATTTCTGTTTGGGGCAATCCGGACTGTCTCTGAGGAAGGGTATTGACTACAATCTTTATATTTTTTACAATCGAAATAAGCAAAATAATATTAATAGGATCGGGTGAAAGCATATAAGACAACAAAAAAGGGTAAAACACAGCAGGCATAAAATTAACCCAATGCAGACAGGGGTAGATTCACTTGCCCAGTCTCCAGGATAGGTTTTATTTTAGAGCGAGGCAGCTTGAAGCAACATAATTTGATTCTTCCCACTCTCTTTCAGTCATTCACAGTAAAACTAGAGCCGTTTTTGTGTTTTATTGAGTTTAGAGACTTACATGTGCCTTGATCAATGCCGCAGTTGACTAAAATTACAGTATATGATCCATATTAGCTCATTATTTTCATTATACTCAGTGTGATAGAAGTATTGCTCTTTTATGGGAAGACAAAAGGCAACTTTATTTTTTCGTATCTTTGTGCTGTCATGAACGAATAAGAAACATATAACCACCTACAAAGAAAATAACATGAAGAGGTAGGGAAGAGGAGGAAGAAAACCTGTGCTTTTGACTGTGAGTGCCACAGTGAAAGGCATCCATATTGTGTATGGGAGCACATTTCAGACACTGGGTATGGATTGAGTCGCCTTCCTCTTCTCGTTCTGCCTGCACATCTTTCATCGGTGGTACTTTACAGTATAGACCGTGGATAGGTGCCATTCAAGGCTCTCTCCCCTACTGGGGCTAGGAGGAAGTGGTGCCATCTAGGTTCTGGACGCTAAGTTAGTTTAATATTACGGTAATTACAGTAATTATGATTGCAATTACCATCATCAATCTCTCCTTTCTCATAGCACAATAAAATAGCACAGTGATCCAAAATCCCCGAACGTCATGTACGTCATGACGCCCGGCGTCAGGCAAAAGTTCCTACGTCATGTAGGTCTTTACCCCAGCAAAGGAACCGCCTAATCGTGGCGCGAGTGATTGAACTCCTTCGGATGAGCCTGCTCTGAATCTAGCCAATGTCTTCCTCCTGCTGAGGTGGCCTTCCAGTGGCGGGTTCTCTGGGGAAGGATGACTAAGTGTTGCTAGGAGCTTATCTAGTAGGTGTGGTCGCACCCACCCCCTGGTCCTCCCCCCAGGGGGGCTCACACCTGCCCACGTGTTTGCAGTGCCCTTGTGCGCTGGGAGACGGGAATCCTGGAGGTTGAGCGATGCCGCTAGCAACACGCCTCTTTGGTCCTCTATTCCAGTAAGACCTGATCTCGACTCAGTTAGGTCAATCGGCTGGTCCCTCTTTTGAGCTAGGCTAGGGTCAAGCAGCCCCTGTCTTGCAGGCAATTGCTTGGTCTTGCGAGTGCCATCAACGCGAGGTGGGGCTGCGTATATCCTCCCATCACCCCTGTGGCTTCTGAGCATGGCCTTAGTGCACAGCTTCCCCTTGTTGGACTCCATGGTGGGTGGGGGCATGGGAGGATGAATTGAACCGTTATCATATGGCACCTTTCACCACTAAACCCTTGACTGATACTACCGCTGATGACCCCAGTAAGAAATCGACCACGGCTTTCAACTTGGAGCCTTTCAAGGTCCTCTATAACAAAAGTAGAAAACCCAAGAACCTGGGGCTGGACCCTCCAAACCAGCCCCTGGCTCTGACAAGTCTCTGGCGTCGGTTCAGACGACGATTCAAAACAAAAATCGAAGCCAGGTAGGACCCTCTAACCCTGCTGGCCCCACTGCCAAATTCCCGGCTTCGGTTCGGAGGACAGGCAACAAGAGGGCCTCGGCCGGCTACGGACTCGTATTATGATGGCTGTAGCAATGCGTAAATGCGTGCACGCTTGTGTGTGGGTGTGTGTAGCCTCAGACGACAGTAGTGGGTCTTCATGATGGACCTGTGGAAAGGAACACGAAAGGATTTGATAAGTTAGGGTGTGAAATGGAGGGAAGAAGTCTAAGTATGTGAGAATTAGGGAGTAGGGATGCAAAGAAATCGGGAGAGGATACGAAGAAAATAGGTGTAAATATACGCAGAACAGGGTGAGGATGCGTGAAACGGAGTGAGAATTGGTGGAACAGGGTGAGGATGGGTGGAAAAGGATGAGGATGCATGGAACATGGTGAGGATGTGTGAAATAGGTAGAGGATGCATGGAACAGGGGGAAGATGCATTGAACAGGATGAGTAGGCATGGGAAAGGATGAGGATGCATGGAACATGGTGAAGATGTGTGAAATAGGTAGAGGATGCATGGAACAGGGTGAAGATGCGTGGAACAGGGTGAGGATGTTTGAAATAGAGTGAGGATGCATGGAACAGGGTGAGGATGCGTGGAACAGGGTGAGGATGCGTGGAACAGGGTGAGGATGCGTGGAACAGGGTGAGGATGCGTGGAACAGGGTGCGAATGCGTGGAATTGGATGAGGATGTGTGGGACAGGGTGAGGATGAGTGGAACAGGTTGAGGATGCATGGAACAGGGTAAGGATGCGTGGAGCAGGATGAGGATGCGGGGAACAGGGTGAGGATGTGTAGAACAAAATGAGGATGCATGGAACGGGGTGAGATTGCATGGAACAGTGTGATGATGAATGGAACAGGGTGAGGATGCGTGGAATTGGATGAGGATGCGTGCAACATGGAGAGGATGCGCGGAACAGGGTGAGGATGCATGGAACAGAATGAGGATGCGCGGAACAGGGTGAGGATGCATGAGACAGGGTGAGGATGCGTGCAACATGGAGAGGAAGCGCGGAACAGGGTGAGGATGCATGAGACAGGGTGTGGATGCGTGGAACAGTGTGAGGATGCATGGAACAGAATGAGGATGCATGGAACAGAATGAGGATGCATGGAACAGAATGAGGATGCATGGAACAGAATGAGGATGCATGGAACAGAATGAGGATGCATGGAACAGAATGAGGATGCATGGAACAGAATGAGGATGCATGGAACAGAATGAGGATGCATGGAACAGAATGAGGATGCGTGGGACAGAATGAGGATGCATGGAACAGGGTGAGGATGCGTGGGACAGAATGAGGATGCATGGAACAGAATGAGGATGCATGGAACAGAATGAGGATGCATGGAACAGAATGAGGATGCATGGAACAGAATGAGGATGCATGGAACAGAATGAGGATGCATGGAACAGAATGAGGATGCATGGAACAGAATGAGGATGCATGGAACAGAATGAGGATGCATGAAACAGAGTGAAGATGCTTAGAACAGGGTGAGGATGCATGGAACAGGGTGAGGATGCGTGGAACGGAATGAGGATGCACGGAACAAGGTGACGATGCTTGGAACAGAATGAGGATACATGGAACAGGGTGAAGATGCATGGAACAGAATGAGGATGCATGGAACAGAATGAGGATGCATGGAACAGAATGAGGATGCATGGAACAGAATGAGGATGCATGGAACAGAATGAGGATGCGTGGGACAGAATGAGGATGCATGGAACAGGGTGAGGATGCGTGGGACAGAATGAGGATGCATGGAACAGAATGAGGATGCATGGAACAGAATGAGGATGCATGGAACAGAATGAGGATGCATGGAACAGAATGAGGATGCATGGAACAGAATGAGGATGCATGGAACAGAATGAGGATGCATGGAACAGAATGCGGATGCATGGAACAGGGTGAAGATGCGTGGAACAGAGTGAGGATGAAAATGGACAACAAGGCATAGGTTACAGGGTTGGGGTGCAAGTCTCAGGAACAGAATACAAGTTACAGGATGAGGACAGGAGCGTGAGAGGAGAGGAGGATCTCAACCTCACTATGTGTGTGTGTATATATATATATATATTAAATCCGGAGAGAGAGAGAGAAAAAAAAAACAACATTAAAAAGGTTTTATCCGTTGCAGTGTCTGAACTGAATATTGACTGAAATGCATCAGTTAAAACTTATCCTCGATATATATACCACCAAATGGAAAATCCACAATTATTTCGTGAATAAGAATGAGGATTTGTAAATTTTTATTTCCTTAGTTTTGACATCAGTCTTTGGTAAGTACAAGATCAACGTTTAATCGTTTAAACCTTTCAAGTTGATCTCGAATATAAATCATACCTTACATCTTTCAAAAAAAGACTTTATGTGATTTGTATCCCGTTAATGTATTTCATTATCATAAATGACAATTTACCTCGATGACGTAGATGTAATAAAGCAGTAGTCTCAGCTTTTAAGTAATAAAGATCTTTCCTTTTACCCTAATAGGCAAATAATTACATCTTTGTGATAATAAAATTCTGTTCAACTTCCCTCTCTCTCTCTTTCTCACTCTCTCTCTCTTTCTCCCTCGCTGCCCTCTTTCTCTCTCTCAACACTGGAGGTAAATGGCAAAGGTGGCATGGCAGCTATTCCATTGCTGTCCTAATTATTCATAGCAAGTCTCATCGCTCTGGGTTAGTTCTCCCAGCGAGAGGACAAGGAAGCTTGGACTGAGGCAACAGCATCATCTTAATTCATTCTTATAATTCATTGCGCTTATACGATGCTTAAATGAAGAGCATATTGGGAATTGCCTCAGGGTGACTTTTTTATATGGACTATATTAACCAAAACAACATTCCAAGTTATTGCCTAATTTTCTTCTATCAGTAGAAAAAATGAATCGCTATCTATTCCTAGTTTGTCATGGGCAGGACAATTTGCAGCTACTTGTATCTACTCTATATTCCGATTTTTCTACCTAACTATATGTCTGTCTCTATCATTCGTTC
>NW_028234436.1:2840679-2848179 GCF_977035675.1 Penaeus japonicus
GATATTTGAGCTCTAGTCTTTTTGCAGGAGATAGGGGCTATTCCCTTAGAGCCTACCTTATGAAACCAATATTGAATTGAAGATCACCAGGAGAAACACGATATAACATCAGTTATATCATCGAACAGACACCTTCGCCAAAGTCAAATTAAGATTTGGGTGTCTGCATCCTCCCGATCAAGATCTCATATATCGTATTTGTTACTTATTTTCTCATGATGATAGTTAAAAACGTCGGAGACCAATTCCTGGGGATACTTTAGATGATGATGGCAGATGAACATGACATAGTCCATCAGTCTCTTTTGATTGAGTTCAGTTGTATATTGTAAGTGGAAAGATTTTTTGTTTTTTCTTCTGTTTTTTTTTTTTTTTTTTTTTTTTTTTGTGTGTGTAGAATACAGAAATAAAAATACTTGGTTCATGCAGGATTTCTTGTTTATATATATATATATATATATATATATATATATATATATATATATATATATATATATATATAAACTATATTGATTTTTGTACATGAGATATAATTGGTATGAAAAGTATATTGGTATGAGGAATAATTTGTGTACAAACAAAAATTAAATATCATTCTGATATTAGTATGCACTTTTTAAATTATTATCATTATTCTTTAGTTTATCCCTATTCTGTTAACTATAATCATCCTAGATAGCACAGCTTTACATTATTTCATAAAAGCTTCCTAAAAAAATATTTACCTTAAAGGAACTCTACTAAGTAGCCAATAAGAATCCTTATTAAGTTTTAAAGAGTCGTTTTTTGTGTGTGTTTTTTAAGATAGACTACGGCTTACTTACAATAAATTTATAGATTAACAATTTTATATTACACCATTTCAGATTATAAATGAGTTGGAAAGCAACAAAGTTTTATTTGGAAACTTATTTTTTTAATGAAATAAATAATATATAGATAATCATATGCGACACAGTTAGTTGAATGGCTGGGAAATCTTATTAGTTCACGAATACAAAATTAAGTAGCATGTTTAGCTTATGTTATTTTGATCTATGGTTGGTTAGATAGCTTGCTGTGTTGTGTGTTAGTCATTATAAATGGATGATTAGATTGATGATTACGTGAATCTATTTCTTGCTACCTATATTATACATCCTATTGAACATAAATTCCATATCATGAAATATCATTATCTTTCATTGATGCTATTGATCAACGGACTTATATATCTCCCTTTGGCTGATTTATACCAATCTCTCTCTCTCTGTTTATATATATATATATATATATATATATATATATATATATATATGTGTGTGTGTGTGTGTGTGTGTGTGTGTGTGTGTGTGTGTGTGTGTGTGTATATATGTGTGTTTGTGTGTGTGTCTATCTCGTTACTATTCATTTGTCTATCTATTTATCCACACACACACACACACACACACACACACACACATATATATATATATATATATATATATATATATATATATATATATATATATATATATATATATATATATATAATATATATATATATTATATATATATATATATATATATATATATATATATATAAATATATATATATATATATATATATATATATATATAATATATATATGATATTATATATATATATATATATATATATATATATATATATATATATATATATATATATATATATACATGTATGTGTGTATGTATATATAAGAACTATAGCTTTGGGGGATGTAATTCCCTCATACCTGTAAGGAACGTGATCTGCGAGTCTCTGACATAAGTGACAAGCAACTGTTTGTTTAATTACATTCATGCCCTACCTCTTTCGTTCATTATTTTCCTTGATGCAGAAATATTTTACATCGACCTACACGCTGCTTTCATAATTACAGGACCAGATTCCTCAATTTTTTTCATTCTTTTTACTATTTTTGACTTTATTAACGCAGAGTTTTAGGCTGTACCTCGTATAACCCGTGCGTTAGCTTCTATTTTTGCCTCCGAAACGCCCTTGTATTTTAGGTAACAAAGCAGTAAATGGATATAAATCTGGTATGCTATGCTGGTCGCTTGATATTTCGCATGGCATATATTGAAGTATTGTACATTTAATACTTATAAAGCTGCGCACATTCATTTCTTTCCTGCTTTCACTCGTATTTATTTCTAGTGAACTAGCAGTTTGTTGTTCTACCATCATTCATAATTGCTCAATTAGCCATTTACCAATAGTAAGTAGTTCATGTAACATGGTTATAATGAGTATCCCTTGCTATGTATATTATATATATATATATATATATATATATATATATATATATATATATATATATATATATATATATATAATACGTATATATAGTTGTATATATATATATAATACTTTATATGTATGTATGTATGTATGTATATATATATATATATAAATATATATATATATATTGTTATATAGTTATATATATACATATATAATAATATATATGTATATATATAACCATGCAATCATGAAGAATCTAACACACGGACCTTTGTATATGCCAGATGTGCAGTAGAAGTATGTAGCAAAATCATCAAGGTCAAAGCCAGCAACATAGGTGTTGTCGTCATTGTAGTCAGTGTTATGTAGGTACTACAAGAGCTAGGTTTGCAGCAGTAGTGTGTAGTCTTTGGCCAAGGACAGAACCTCAGGTGGATTCCTGTACATGACTTATGTTGCACTCTTACAGAGAAGAGCAAAGGGATGCTCTTCTTCCTTCAATGGCTACAATGTCGTTTCAGCTTTCTGTGGCAAATGGAAGAAGTCTGCTTGGCAAACTTGAGACTTCTGATGTCTTCAGCAAACTCAGCCAGTACCCACTTGTAGTGGAAAATGAAGACCTGGAGACCTTGGAGAAGTTTGTGGGCATGATATACGACAGATCCAGCACAGCTAAAGATGTCGATGATAAAAGGTTAGATATGTTTGCTCGGAAGCACAGGCTGTACAAAGCCATTCCCTTAAGTACTGAAGCAGCATGTGAAGCATGTTGCCTACCATGCGGGCTGGGTCTGTTGTCAACAGTACATCAACCAAAATGCAGACTCCTGCCAACTGGGGTTGGGCAAAGAAAAGATATCAGTGGCAGATCGTCTGGACAGACTTCCCACCCATTGCAGAGAGTTGCCAACAGCTGTCCAAGTGTGGATGCAAGTCGGAATGCTGTGGTCAATGCAAATACTATTGCTTTAGTCTGACCTGCATAGCACTGTGCAGGTGCAAATGCAAGGTTTAGAAGCGTTGCAGTATACTATTTCAGGCAGCAACACAATAAGTGCCTACCTCCATCCCTAATATTTCCTCCTCGGATGCGATCACTTTCATTCTGTTGGGGGTTTTGCACGGCGTGGGTGGACAAAGCAACATAATTACAATTGATCTTAATGTGATTCCACAGTAACTCTAGAGATACAAGTTCCTAGTAAAAAGAAGATTCAAGTTCAGACAAATATCAAGAATCAACCTCGAATCAAGTTAAGGATCATCAAGCTCAAAATCAGCTATGTCAAGACACAACACGCCAGACCAGGCCCGAGAAAATTAACTAATCAAAGTCAAGAAAACCAAGACGACGTTCAACAAATCAAACAATGATGGGTGAAGTAGTTCCATGCCATAGAGAAACTGACCACCACACACCACCTACTGCCTACATGTATACCCAACGGTAGTATGATATGGTGCCTATGATCTAGACACTTTTTACACTAATTATGATGCCAGGACTGATATTATGATAGTTCATAGTTCTAATTTCGGGATTTTCATAGTGAAAAATGTGTGATTCGACACCAAAATCATTCAAATTAGACAGGTCTTTGCGATTTTATTGCGAAATGTTGTATTACTGTATATCCTATGGCGGCCATCTTGAATTTTTAGGTTTGTTATCGGGTTTTATCAAAAGAGTAATACTCAAGGAGTGTGTGTCAATTTTGGCTCTTTCCGGATATTAACGATTGCTACAATTATTTGCTCAACTATTAGCATTAGAGATACATTCAAAGATTACTTCGTCTCCCTAGCAGGCTCAGTGACTTGGTAATATGATAAGGTATATGCATACAAAGTATCCCACGAGTCAGAGCAGGATACGATAGTTCCAAGATAGTTTAGTCCGAAAATACTTTATACATATAAGCTCGTATTTGCTTCTTTAAGCGATAAGGTATAAGTATACATAAATGCATACATACATACATACACACACACACACACACACACACACACACATACCGAATTTCTATAACACACATATATTATATATTATATATTATATTTATATTATATATTATATAAATATATCTAGATATATGTATAATATATTCATATAATAATATATATATATATATATTATATATATATATATATATATATATATATATCAGATATATGAGTGTATATATATTCATATATTTATTTATATATACATATATAAATATATATATATATATACATATATATATATATATAATGTAAATATATATGAAAATATAATGTATATATATATATATATATATATATAATGTAAATATATATGAAAATATAATGTATATATATATATATATATATAATGTAAATATATATAAAAATATAATGTATATATATATATACATTATATATATATATATATATATATACATATATACATATATACATTATACATATATGCATATCCATATATATATATATATATATATATATATATATATATATAGAGAGAGAGAGAGAGAGAGAGAGAGAGAGTATGAGAGAGAGAGAGAGATGGATAGATATATAAATATGTTTATATATACATACACACAGATAAATATGTATATATATATATATATTGTTACACCACCCCCACCTTCTTCCCCACCAACACCAGGCAGGCTAGGCAGGCGGTGTAGTCCCGCGCCAGCTGGGACAGCATCTCGTCAAGCTCACGAGTCTGCTTCTTTAAGCAGGCCCGTTATATCTCGGTCTGGTGGCGATGCCTGATACGGCGTTGTAAAGCCTATGCCACGCTGATGTAAGAAGCTCCAACACGACACTCCAAGGCCGGACTGCCAAGAACTTCAGACAGACCCCAATAAATCTTCTGCCAGAACCTCGTCCGCCTTCTTCTCCGCACAGGACATTGCAACCTTATGACGCTGTCTTTCAGCTTTCTGGTGTAAGAAGCTTGTTGGATTAGCAGCAGATGCCCTAACACTTCCACAGCAGGGCACTGTAGCACTGTTACCAGATGCAGTGCCTTCTCTGCCTGGCTCCAGCCCTGAGCAGACACAAGCATTTCAAATTGGGTGGCATATGCCTTCCAGGCCAACTTTCCGTCATACTTTATTGGCTTACGCCTCACAGAATGTCTGGAAACCAAGGGGTTGTGGGGTGGAGAATGCGTGCCATGAACTAACACGCCCGGAGGGGAGAGAGGGGGTGTTGGTTGACTGGGTCCGAGCCTGCGGCCGAGGCAGCGGTTTCGATGGCTTCCCAGCCTCCTGCAGCAGCCACCAGCTCCGACACGACGCTCCAAGGCCCGGAGGCTCTCTACCAAGGACCTCAGACAGAGCCTAATAAATCCGCCGCTCTGTTATCTGCTGCCAGAACCTCGTCAGCCTTCTCCTTCTCCGCGTGCGATGTTGCTACCTCATGATGCCGCCTTTCTGCCTTCACCCTCAGGCCCTGAATCAAACCTTTCAGAGTCTGCACCTCTTCCAACAATTTACTCTTCACGCTGCCGCAGGCCTTGTCGGTGTAGAGCTGAGTTTCCATCTTCACAGATGCGAGATTGCTTTACAGCACTCCAACAAAATGGTGGAACTGTTCGCGTGCCCTCTGAGCCTGCTCTTTTGCCCTCTGTGCCTGCTCACAAGCAATTTGTGCCATTTCCTACTTCATAACGGACAACATGGCAGTGATCAAGTCCATCTGACTTGGCTTTATCTCACTCGTGCCTGCCTCATTCATTACCTCCTATCACTCATGGGCGCCATCTTTGGACGCCATGATGAATCGGCGCTCCTCACTGTTCAAATTTCACAAATCCCACTCCTGACACCACTGTTGCACCATCCCCACCTTCTACCCACCATCACCAGGCAGGCGACATACTCAACTTCAGAGTCGTGAACAGAGAACAGCAAGAGGCGCCTAACACCACAGCGGCCCAGAACACCACGAGGGGAAACACCGAGAGGCGAGGCAGGGGCACGAAGGAAAAACACAAAAATACTAGTCTTTCCTTTATTTACACTAGTTCTTCACAAGTTACATTATCCCTTGGGCACAAGCACATTACATTACACAGTACAGGCTTATCACAGAGTATTCCAGATCACAAGGGGCACACACGAGGTCTTCACAACCGCCCTTAGCCTGCAGCTTTGTCCCTCCGCTCCTCTCGCCCCGACCCTTGCATCATGTTTGCCCAGCTTATATCATGTTATCATGTTGACACATGATTACACAGAGACAAAGACCCGTTGCTGTAGCAATATATATGTGCACACACATTTGTACACATATGTACGTGTGTCTGTATATATGTATATATGTATATATGTATATATATATATATGTATATATATATATATATATATATATATATATATATATATATATATATTATATAATATATAATATATATACATATATAAATATATATACATATAATACATAATATAAATACATATATATACATACATACATATATATATATATATATATATATATATATATATATATATATATATATATATATATATATATATATATATATATACTACTGCTGATTTAAATCAGATCATAATATTAGTTGAAAAAACAACTGTTAAACGTATTAATTGTACATAATACTTTAAAAAAACAAGTTCCCTCTCTATTTATCAATATTTCTCTCTCTCCATCCGATCCTTCTTGTCCCCCTTTCCCTCTGCACCCGAACCTCGCCTATTTCAATTTGCCCATTCACCCCTGTCCAGTTTCCCCCTCTTTTAAATAGACCGATTAAAAAACTTCAATTGAATCTGTGCCAGTGAAACTATGTGATTGATTTTCTTTATTATATCTCCTGGAATGTGTCCATTGAGCTTTTATCAATCGTCTATCAGGAGCACACTTTATAAATCTAAACTTTTTATAGCTTGAGGTTAAGCAGGTTTACCTTTGGTTTATATTTTATTACACAAGCACGGAAGAAACCTCTTGAACGGTCATAATTATCAAATCACACACATACCAATATATCCATCCATCAGTTCACTGTAAAGAATTACTGAATCATTTTGTATCAGTCACATTTTACATGATGGGAGCGCCTCTTTAAAAATAAATATTCCTTCGCATAAATACACTTTCATACATGTTTATAGTCAGTCTCGCGATCACATGGGAGAAAAAGGACTTTAGTAAAGGATTTCAGATTACACAGTACTACCATCAATATATTTCAAGAACACTCCCTGCTTTTGGATGGCACACAACCATCC
>NW_028234436.1:2858179-2860679 GCF_977035675.1 Penaeus japonicus
TTGTGACGGCATGTGGCGGATTTCAGCTTAGTCCTTAACGACCACAGTCCAGAGGTCTGTCCAAGAGAATGAGAGAACACAATGTTTTAATCTATGTCTGGAGGTTTTGATATTATCTTATAATTTAATGCATATGCTCTTAAAGTGTACATGCAGATATCCTGCGTATAATGCTAATTAATTTATAGTAATAGTACTTCCTTTATATTTAACACTTCCTTTACATTTCAGATATTACCGAGATATTTTCCGTATCACCAATATCACCGATTGATGTCAAGAGATTCCATATCTTCATGCGTGACCTCTTGTCTCTAAAACTTTCAATTTATTCCTAATCATCTTTTTCTCTAAAATCTGTACATCATAGAAATATAGAAATCTCTTCTCCAGCAGTGTGACCTCACCTCACTCATTCTCTCCCACACACCATAATACCTTCCATTGCACACAGCACTATTACAGCACTCCATGCTCTCCTGCCTCTTCCAGAATACCACATGAACGACCTCAATGCCTGGTTTATACAGGCCAGAATGGTGTTCCAATCGAGAGTTATATCATCCCCAGAGGAACAATACAGCCAACATATTCAACGTCTTCACCAAGGCTCCATGACCTCCGTGAGACTTCGCTTGTAACTGCGTAATCTCATCTGAAATCCGCCATCCTAGAACAGGAGATGCCGGACCCTATAGTTGCACTCATCACCTATCTTGAGACGGGCGGTCTTCAGGGGTTAGTTCCATCTTAGTTTCTTTGCCGCTTACGGCGTCTGCTGAGTGACGCCAACCAGGTGTTGATTGATGGCTGTATGAAGAGCATAATTATCGGAAGGCTTCCCCTTCATATCACACCCGCCGTTGAGTACTGCTTCCCCCCTTCCCTCAACACTTCAGTATAGACCCTCGACAAACTAGTCACCATACCAAACTACTACAGCTGCATTTATCCACTATATTACGACAAAGGACTTTTCAGAACAATTACGAACATTATCAGAATCACTACAATACAATATAATAAGTTTGCAGAGCAAGTGAAGTATTTCATACCAGATCGTTACCACTGGGATCCAGATTCTTTCATCTCCTCAGCGTTGCTCCCACTTCCAATTCCCCCGACAGCTACTGTGCCCCCCCCCCCCCCCAAGAAATGCGTCTACTTGACAGACGTTAAGACAAACACGTGCTTCCTGGTAGATATAGGTACAGAAATCAGCCTCCTATCTCCCAGGTGCCAAGACAGATAGTCAACAAACTCACGTTACCTGCAGGCTGCGAATGGCGCTTTCATCCTCAGCTAACAATCTTCCTTTGGCAATTCGCTGTCGTGGAAGTAGTTTTTCGTATCCTAGGTGCCGACTCTCTGGAACACTTCAATCTCCTGGTGGATATTAAGAGACATAAGATAAGCAGAGCAGGGGAATCTATACATGCTACACCACTGACTGTCAAGCGCCTCCCTGCAATGATGTCCCCCTACAGGTCTCTTCCGAAGGAATTCCCGACGCTCTCCAACCCTCTCAACAAAAACAAATCACCACAGCATTCATTATGACACCATATCTATACTAAAGGCACTCCCATATACATCCGGCCGAGGCGCCTGAGCCGAGAGTGATATATAAAGTTAGATAACATGGAAAAGTTCGGCTGCGTGTGAAAATACAGTAGTACATGGGTATTACTGCTTCACATGGTGAAAAAGAAGGACAGTGGATGCAGCCCACACCAAAGACTTCTCACAACAGCTATCCGGCTGCAATTTTCTCCTGCATTGACCTGGTAAAATCATCCCTGTAGCAAAAGAAGGCATACCCAAAACATCATTCAGCCTATACACTTACCTAATCATGCCCTATAGCCTGAGTAATGCTACGCAGTCGTTCCATTGTTACATGGATAAACTCAGCAACACCTTTATTTACATTGACGATGTCCTCGTAGAGAGGACAGATGAAGACACTTTCAAGCAACACCTCAAAGACCTCTTCAGGCACTTCTCCTTGTTCGGCAAAGTCGTTAACCCGGAAAAGTGCGAATTCAGAGTACATTCTCTAATTTTCCTCGGTCACACCATCACTACCACGGGCATCACCTTTGACAAATCAACAATCAACGTTATACAGAAGTTTCCACTCACAAAAATGTAACACCAGTGACAATGATTTCTTGGCATGATGAATTCTTATAGAAGATTCCTTCCGCTGGGTGCGCAAATGATGGTGCCACTCTACAGCATACTGATTTCAACAATGAAAGGACAGTGCCAGAGGGATATATAATAGACCGATGCAACTCTCACAGCACGCTCAGAGATTCCACAAGCATTAACGTCAATGTTTATGACACGGCCGTCAGCGCCGTCGTGCAGCAGGATGTCAACTGCCAGGACCGCTCCCTTGGATTCTTCTCAAAAATTCTTCAACTGAGGGAATGGAAGTAACTAGCATTCGGTAGGAATCTCTTAATGCATATCTTGCCATAAAACATTTTCA
>NW_028234436.1:2878179-2888179 GCF_977035675.1 Penaeus japonicus
CCCATGCCAAACAACAGCCCTAAATCCCTGGAGGCGAAAGGGCCCCTGTTCACGGCGGCAATTATGATCGTTCTGGAGCAGAAGGTGCTAAAAATATCTGATTAGACCCAAACCACCTAAAGATGATGAATCCTTGCACATACAATGTAAGGACTCTGAGAACAGAATCTGATCTTTTGACACTGCTTAAGGAACTTTTATTTATCAAATGGGATATTGTAGGACTTTCCGAAGTTAGAAAACTAGGCGAAATGCAGAAATTACCAAATGATGGACACATTATATTGAAGAGGTAAACCCCTGGATAGCAAACAAGAATTAGGAATAGATTTCACAAGCTGCACTTGAAAGAGGAGGTAAAGACGAAAAAAAAAATTCAGTAAGCTTTTGGTAGAGAAAAAAAAAACTTATGAAAAAAAGTATTGGCATGAAAATAACATCAATCAGAGACAAGATAATATCAGTAGAGGTGACTAAGATGATAAACAAGAAGGAAGAAGATGTGCGTAAATTTAACATGCGAAAAATAACTGAATCCCTGCTTTCCGACACCAGCCTTAAGGCAACAAAGAGAAGGCTCGGAATAGGGCAAAATCAAATGTATGCAGTAAAGAAACCAATGGAGAGGTGACATACAATAAAAATGAAATTATCAAAGTAATAGAATACTTCTATTGCGACCTATACCACTCAAACGATCAACCACGTATGGAGACAAACACAACAATTGGAGATGTTTCAAACATTGCAGTAGAGGAAGTAAAAAGGGCATTAAAAGGCATGAAATGATGAAAAGCACCAGGAGAAGATGGCATTGGTGTAGATCTTATTCAAGATGCAGGAGAGATTGCGACAGTAAAACTGGCCAATCTTTTTAACATATGTCTAAGCGTCGGTAATACTCCGAAATCCTGGAAAAATGCAATAATAATTTTGATACACTAAAAGAGGGACACAAAAGATTAAAGAATTGCCGACCTATAAGTCTCTTTTCAGTAATCAATAAACTGTTCACAAAAATCATCACAGCCCGCATCACTGATACATTAGATTCAAAACAATCCAGGGAACAGGCAGGCTTCCTGGCAAGTCTGGTGATTCTCTCAAACTACAGACCATATACCACCCACTATAATAAGAGAGATAATCACGCGAAATATAGGAAAGCCCCTAGTGTTATGGCATTCGTAGATTATGAAAATGGCCATCGAATCGGTACAGATAGCACTGCAGTAACTAGGATGCAATGCGTAAACAAGGAATAGAGGAAATATTTTTGCAGATTATTTGAGAGGTTTATATGGATGGTTTATATGGTTTCAATGCGACCGAATTGTAGGATTGAAAATCCAATAGTAAACCAGTATATAGGGGTGGAAGCGCACGTGTTAGGCAGAAAAGGTAACAAACAACAAACCATCATAAGGAAGCTGTTTACAGTTTGCTTGGAGGAAGTATTCAAGAAGTTAGATTAGATGGGGAAAGGGATTAAAATAGGGAATGAACATTTAAGCAATCTAAGATTTGAAGATGACATAGTTGTTTTCGGCAAGTCAGCAGATGAATTATAACAATTATTATGCGATTTGAATATAGAAAGTCTGAAGATTAGTCTTAAAATGAACATGAAAAAGACTAGAGTCATGTTCAACAGTCGAACCCCAGTTAAGCAAATACAAGTACAGAGTGATTGTGGTTGGTGTACCAGACAGACAGTAAACGAATCAATACCCAGGTTGTGCATTTTCATCCAGATCGAATACATCTCTGCGATTTAGTGAGATAATAACGGAGGGAGGGAAGGATAGGAATCAGGCTAAGTTGGAGTGCCTTCCATACTGATAGTAATATATTACGAGGTCTTCTGCCACTATGTCTAAACAAAAAGGTTTTTGACCAATATGTCCTCCCCGCCATGACCTATGGTTCAGAAACTTGGACTGCAACCAAGGTACTCGAGAGGAAATTAGTAAGTGCTCATAGAGAAATGGAAATGCTTATGCTAGGAGTTAGTTCAAGGGACAGGGAAATAGCACTGACTATGAAGATCAGGGGGGGTGGGGGGGGGTGGGGGGGGGGGGGGGCCAGAGACAAAGTCGAAAGTAGCACGGATATACTCAAGAGCAATGTAAGAAGACAAAAGTAGGACAGTCGCGGCTTCTACTTGGACATATATATATATATTAATATTATATATATATACTATTATATAAACTCTTATAATATATGATACTATATATAGCATATATATTTATATAACTATTATATTTACGCATATATATATATTTTACATATTAGATATTGATTATATACTATATATAATATATATATAAGATATATGTTATTGGTACTATATATATATATAATATATATATAACTTATATATCTGATATATATATAATTATATATAATTCCTATATATATATATATATATATATATATATTTATATCAGAGACAGGACGACAGGTGGTCAAAAAAATAGCAGAATGAGAAATACACAGCACTAAGAGACCAAGGACAAGACCAATGACAAGATGATGGGATGAAATAGCGCATTTCACAGGAGTAAACTGGAATCAGAGGACACAAAACCGGAATGACTGGAAAAGATTGAGAGAGCCTTACGTCCTGCAGTGGAATACTACAGACTGACGATGATGGCGATGATAAATAAATATATATATATATATATATATGTGTGTGTGTGTGTGTGTGTGTGTGTGTGTGTAGACACACAAACTACTATATTTATATAATATATATATATATTTCTCATATACTATCATATATTAAGATATATACTACTATATTAACTCTCATATTAATATATATATACTACTATACATACGTTCTCTAGCGTATTCCTCTTTGCTTCATTTGAATATCTTAATGTCTATGCTTAACTACTTTCATTTATTTTGCCTGTTCTCTGCTCGTGCATGATCTATTTTTTTACTCTTTTATGATTCATCTCTCATTATTTTCTCTCATCTTGTTTTTCATTTATATCACTTATTTCTTTATCTCTCTCTGGGTATCCGCAAATAGACACTGACAGGGGGCATTAAATTTTGCTCATTACAGACATAGCTCATATCCTTCTAATATGTACTTCTCATAATTATTTATGGGCCATGCAGGTCACTCACACAGCCAGCAGGTACTTATCCATGGGGCCAGCAAGTCACCTCACACCACCAGCAGGCTTATCCATGGGCCACAGGTCACTACACACCAGCCAGCAAGTCATCACACCAGCCAGCAGTCCTCGTACACCAGCCAGCAGGGGATATTATCCACGAGGTGCCACGCAGGCCTCACTCACACCGCCAACAATCAGTTCAAGCAGGCTACCTCACACTTGGCCAGTCAAGGTCACTCACACCAGCTCACGCTAGCGCCTCCTTAATCCAAGGCTGTGCAGCTAGTTTACTCACTACACCAGTCCTACATGGCTTTCCCAGTTGCACGGCTCTCTTAGCAACAGTGCTCCACTCACTACCTAGCCAGCAGGCTTATCCAGAGTTGGCCAGCCAGGGCTTCTTTATGTCCAGGTGTCGTTTATACAGTGCGTCAGACTTTCACATTGCCAGCTAGAAGGGGGGTTCTTACCCAAGGGTCCAGCTGTGAGGCTTATACCACGGGGCAACCTAGGTCACTCACACTAGCCCAGCAGGCTTTATCCAGTGGGGCAAAAAGGTCACTCACATAGTCCGCTGTTGATGTCACGGGCCAGCAAGGTGCAAGACATGAATGATTAGCAGGGCAAACCCCCGTGCCATGAGTAGATTCAAATTGAATAGGAGGCGGATGTGTCTGCGTTTGGAGTTCGGAGCTAAGTGGCTAATCATATAATGGCGACCACCAACCATGGTTTTCTTCGAAGATTCGAAGCCGTGAATCCGGGTCAGCTTAGTAAACCAAATGAATCTACTCACATACATATGCACTCACGCATCACACAGATGCGAATTTTCATTACCTTCGCACAAAGGATAAAAGTGAAACCATCACTACAACCCTGTACAAAGCCCCCTATTTCATCTTAAAATCGTATGATTTTAATTTAAAGTGGGGGTTTCACTTACATAATTCAATACAATAAACTATTTACAATTTACGCCACAATCCCTCTTAAACAGAACATCGACTAAGCATATCTGCACCAACATTATCTTGCCATTTTATATATTCATTCGTAAGTGTGAATGATTGAAGGGCGAGTGACCATCGCACAAGACGCCCATTGCTGTTCTTCATTTTTCTAATGTATGTGAGAGGCTGTTGATCCGTCTGTAAGATATTTCTAGGCCATACAAATAACTCCAGAACTTTTTAATAACCCAAACGATAACTAAAGCCTCTCGCTCAGTTACAGCATAACGACATTCAGAATCCTTAAGCTTTCTACTCGCGTAAGCGGTTGGCATGACAACATCGTTGACACTTTGCAACAACACCGCCCTGAGACCAGTGTCGCTGGCGTAGGTTCGGAAATAAAATGTCTTATTGTAATCGGGCAGAATCAAGATAGGAGCATTTACCAACAGTTCTTTTAACTCTTCAATTCTTTTAATAAGGTCGTCAGTCAAGGTAAATTTGTTAGGAACAAAATTATTAATGAGACAATTCAAAGGAGGTCAGGCAGGTTCGGGATAAACTTACGATAATATGAGAGTGTTCAGAGAAAACTACGCATTTGTTTCTTTGTCTCCGGCTGTGGCATATTCTTAATTGCACTAATCTTATCTGGGAGAGTACTCAAGTCTTTCTCACCAAGACTAAACTCGAGATATTTGATGCTGGGGAAAGTGAGAAAACACTTGCTCGGACCTGCAGTTGAACCGTGCTCACGTATTTTTTCTAAAAGTTTCCTCAAATTAGTTAAGTAATCAGTTAATGTTGAACTGTGTACCACCAAATTATAAAAATAGTTCTCTACATTGGTCAAATCTGCAGTCAATCTTCTCATTAATCAAAAAATGTGGCTCATGCAGCACGCAAACCAAACGGAAGTTTAGTAATTTGCATAAGCCCACACTTATTAGTAGCAAAAGCTGTGTACGATTTTGCTCTTTCCGACAAAAGGATTTGCTAATATCCTTTGGAAAGATCGATTTCTGAAAAATAAGTCTCCCACAAAATGACCTAATGCCTCGCCCATCGTTGGCATTGGTTCGGCATCAAAGACAGACACGTCATTCAAACGTCGAAAAAATACGCAAAAGCGCCAGTAGATAGTAAGTCAGCCTGTCCATCGCAACAGAACGACACTGTGAGGCAGAGTAAAGAGATGATAGACGGAAAAAGAAGAAATCTTAACACACGCCTCGTGAGGGCTTTCATCCTCTCGAGCTTTCTCGATCCAACATTTCTGATATCTGAACTGCGATAATCTGAAGACGGATATTACCTTCGTATGGACAGTTGGCAACAGTTGGGCTGTTTTTTTCTAAATTTATGTCGTGTACTGATGAATACTGTGTAGTTACTCCCGTGACGCTTATCTGAGTGAACACATCTAAAAATGTTGGCAACTAGCTGTTGTTACATTTATCGAGTCGTTTCGTGATACATTCGTTGACAAGTCGTCAGTTATGTTAAAATTCCATGGTTTATGTACGACTACAATTGTTTCTATCCGGTGTGTCAGTTTACAGTGTCAGGGATATCGACAGAACATCGCAATCATGTCGCACTCATTGATCATGTACGCTGATGGAGATGTCAATCCAAACACACACTTGACATTCAATTTTGGGGTGACGAGTGAGCAGTCCTCATAAGACTTTTACATACTTTTTTAACATGTTAACGTGATACTACCTCACCTTTGAATGAACCTTTACCTCAGAATCAAAAGCATTCTGATGCTTACGTACTACCGAATAAGGTCCCCTCCATTGAATCATTAACTTGTTGTGAGATGTTGGCAATAGAACAAGCACTTCGTCATCCAAATTTTGTTTACGCATTTTAGCCTTTCTGTCACAATAGGTTTTATATTTCCTACTTGATAAATTTGTATGTGATGCAGCCATGGATTCTTCTAACCGTGATTGCAAATCTAAGACACACACACACACACACACACACACACACACACACACACACACACACACACATATATATATTATATAAATATATTATTTTTAAAAATATATATATATATATATATATATATAATTTTTTTTTTTTTTTTTTTTTTTTTTATACTTATATGTGAATGCCACACTCCAGCACACACACACACAACACCACAACACACACACATACATATATATTATATATTATATTTATATATATATATCTATATATTATATATTTATACATATTAATATAATATATATGTAGGTATATATATATATTTTATATATATTTATATATATATTTATATATATATTTATAGTTTTCTCTAGATCACATATATATTATATCAGTGTATAATATATGTAGACCCCTTTTATACTTCTATTAAGCTATATTTATATCTGATTCTCTATATATAGATATATATATTTATATATATATATATGTATATATATAAATATATTATATATATATATATATATATATATTATATATATATATTTATATACTTATTTATACATATACATATATATATATATATATATTATATATATATATATATATATATATTATATATAATTATATTACATATTTGTAGATTATATATTATATAGATATTTATATATTTATTTATATATATATATAATTATAATATATATATACAATAAGTATATATATAAATATATATATATATATAATATCTTTATATATATTTATATATAAAGATTAATATATATATATTCTATATATATATATATATATATATATATATATATATATATATTCCTTATATGTATATTATATACATTATGTATATAAATATATATAATTATATATATATTTTATATATATTATTTATATATATATATATTTTTATTAAATATATGTATTATTTATATTATATATATATATATTTATATATATTATAGATATATTTATAGATATATATGTATAGATATGTATATTATATATATATTTAATATATATATATGTATATATATATATATATTTTTATTTATAGATATTAAAGTATATAATATTATGTGTATTTATATATTATATATATATATATATATATATATATATAAATTATTTATATATGTATATATATATATATATATATACTGTATATACATACACATACCAGGACATTTATTTTAGATTTTGGAAACAAAAGCACCGTGAGTCCATGATACTTCTCTTCAGTATAAGAAATATATTCAATAATAGTTATCGTATCTTATGTCACATGTTCATTTGGTTGGAAATATTTTTCATATCAACGACAAAGGTTATGTTCATTTTTATTTATTCTATTGTTCGGTTGCTATTTTTACTATTTCTTTAAATAAGAAAATAATACTTTCCTCTTTGCAAACAGGATGGCGATTTAAAAAGGGTCTCTTTATATGTTCATATCTATTATATATCTAATTATTACATTTATTTCTAGTGAGAGTTCTTAAATTTAAATGAATGCTTCACAATCCTCTTTTTTTATTTTTTTATGGCAAACCAAAATTACATTTCCTATATGTTTATCCGTTTTTCTTCAATTCATGAAGGATAAATAGCCATGGTGGTGTTCACTACTTTCTCGCGTTCCTTAAACCTATTCATTGTAAGAATCCGAATACATGCCCTGTATCTTTGATAAGTTCTTCATTCCTAAAAAAAAAAAAAAAAAAAAAAAAAAAAAAAAAAAAAATCAAATATTATTGACACTAACACATTCTGTATCATTTATCAAACTCTGGTTGACGATTTGAAGCCTATAACAATTTCTTGAACCTTTGGTTTCTGTTTTTCTGCTTAATTCGCAAAAGTGATAAAGTAGAACTTGAGTCAAACAGTCGCTCTGACGTTTATAACTTTCTTTTGCCAATGTAGTCTTTGCAGATTTCAGTGGCAACCACCTTGTGCATTAATTAACATTTTTCACCGACACTGAGGTTATCCCTGCATTATGTACAATCTCACCATCCCCACTTGATATATCTATTTAATCCCTCCTAATAAGTTTCTGAATTGAAGTAGACTAATTTCATCTCTTTTCTTTATAAATTAACCTCCTCATTACAGGCATCATTTTATATTGGAAAAAAATGATAGCAAAAATTATAGAAAGAGTGGAAATGAGAGTGAGGGTATGGGTAAAAATGAGGATGAGGGCGAAGGTGAAAGTGTGCGTGAACGTGAAATAGAGAGCTATAGAAAGAAAAGGAAAATGAGAGTAAAAGAAAATGAGAAAACAAAGAGAGAGAGAAAAAAAAAGAAAGAGAGAGAGAGAGAGAGAGAGACTGACTCATCGACTGACAGAAAGTCATGCAGTTAGATTATATAATAGATTGCATTTTTTATTCATGTCTTTTTTTTTCTTTCTTATAGCTGAAATTAACTCTTCTATCATGATATTTATGACCTCAGATTGATGCTCTCGCCACTTTGAAAAGAAGTATTATACAACATCGTAAAAAGACTTTTTTTCTGTGGACTGTCCCATGAATGAAAAGCCAGTGATATAACAGACCAAGATTTTCTCATAAATATAAAAGAGTCACTTACATTTTAAAGCATTATGAACTTTTATGTAACCATTGATAGTGCTCTATATACAGTACATGCAAAACAATAAAGTGCAAGAGTGCAACAAAAGTATCTTCACCTCGGAGACGCAGACTTGTGTTGCCAATATTTTTTGCCCTAGTTTCATTAATATATGAAAGGTGATAATTCATTAAACGGATATTGGATGTACGGTATACTTGCAAGAGATGCCAAAAACAGATGCCTTCACATTATGTAGTCATTTCTTCTTTTTCAACAAAAAATAGAAAGATACCGGGGCTATGGAAAGGTTCATCGATCCAGGAACACAGTTTTACCGTAATTCTAATCAAATATATTTATATAGTGTTGCTTTTTGGTTTAGTTATTTTTTCATTTCTTTGCGGTCCCATTTTGTACATATCGTGCCATATATATTCAATGAATACCTTGAAATTCAGAAAAAAGGGTATATTGTAGATAATGCGAGCATGAAGCAAGAATCACTATGTGATATCATCATGTGACATCTAAAACCGCGTAGTATAAGAGCTCTAAAGCATTATTTGGTAATTGTTGCCATACAGTCATTCATGCTCTTTGGTTTGACACGACTCATCTTAAGAGTAAGAGAATACCTTGAGCTTCGTTTGATAAGGATTGAGATAATGAATGATAATAGTAGTAGTAGTAGTGATAGTAGTGGTGGTAATAATAGTGATAATAGTAGCAGTAGCAATGAAAATTACATTAGTAAGATTAATAATGAGAGTGATGATACTGATAATGATAATAATAATAATCATAATAATAATAATATTGATGATAAAAATAATAAATATAATATCAATGATAAAAATAATAATAATAATGAAAATACTAATAATGATAATAATGATACTACTACTAATAATAATGATACTAATAATGATAATAATAGCAATGATGATAATGATAATAATTTATTTCAATTCGTCTTCCTATTTTTATAATTATTATTATAAAGGAACTTTTAAATCAGATTATGCATTCACAATATTTATCCATCTAGACGAATACTGGACAGAGCATTGATAACAATAACAAGAGCGGCTAAAAATAATAATTATTATATCAAAAGTAACTTTCTAGGCTTAAGACTTCTGAAGGTTTATGTCTAAAGACAGAGAAAAGCAGTAAATAAGGATTAGACTTCCTGCGCTGGATCAGCAAAGGGAATAACCAAGGCCTGGTGCTCACTACCCCAAAATATGACATGGCTTCCAGGATTAGTGGAGGATACAACAAGGATATGGCATGGACAGTTTCACGAGGCTGAGTGGAAGTGGGAGAGAGAGCTGGGTGCGGGGAGCAGGGTGAGAC
>NW_028234436.1:2903179-2907019 GCF_977035675.1 Penaeus japonicus
TAATATATATATATACATACATATATATATATATATATATAATAGATAGTATATATATATATATATATATGATACCTCGAAAGAAGAAGAAGCGGACAAAGTACTAAGATATGGTCATGCTAGCTAACGCTAAAATAAGAATTAGAGGGAAAAACTAAAAGGTGGAGTAATAATATTTATAGATATAATATATAATAATATTATAGTACATATATATATTATATATATATTTATATAGATAATAGATATATAAGATGTATGTAATAAAATATAATAATCATCTATGTATTCTAACTTTTTTTCTAAACATATAATCAAAATCATATACCCTTACCCATCACGCACACACACATAAAAGAATAAGAGAAAATCACTATCATATTCCGTATTTTATCTTTATCATAAAAGATATAAATGCCACTCTCCTGTGCTACTAGCAAGTTGGAATCACTTTAGACAAGATGAATATTACATTTAATCAACATATATATATATATATATATATATATATATATATATATATATATATATATATATAGCACACACACACACACACACACACACACACACACACACACACACACACACATATATATATATATATATATATATATATATATATATATATACGATCGATGCGATAAGGAAAGTAGAGAATATAGATTCTCGAAAGAAGAAGAAGCGGACGAAGAACTAAGATGGCAGCTAGCTACCTAAAATGAAGAATTAGAGGTATATATATATATATACGAATACGAATACAAAAGAAAAGATGAGAATCAGATTCGCGAAAGAAGAGAGAGGAAGAGCTAAGATAGTAGCTAGCTACCTAAAATGAAATAATAGTAAGAGCTAAGAAAGGTGGGGGGCGTAACACTTTGCTAATCATAAAATTGTTATTCGTTGCACTTATGCCTTTTGACATTCTTCGTTATATTTGTATGGTGGTCGGCCCCGGTGTTGGAGGTGAAAGGAAGGCTATATATATAGTTCAGTTCAGTTCAGAGAGATTTGCGAAGGCTTTCCTTCGCCCGGGCTATATGCACGAGGCGGCCTATATATATATATATATATATATATATATATATATATATATATATATATATATATAATACTGACAACATGAGAAAATAAGTTTAAACTTGTGTCTGATGAATATATATATATTATATTTTTTTTAATTTATATATATATATATATACTATACTGACAACATTACGCAATAAGTTTAATCTTGTGTCTGGTAAATACATACTACAATACTGATGACTTTACACTTTTCTTTGTTAAATAAAGGAATATATATATATATATATATTCTATACTGACAACATTACGCAATAAGTTTAATCTTGTGTCTGGTAAATACATACTACAATACTGATGACTTTACACTGTTGTATCTGTTACATAAAGAACATATATAAAAATAAATAAATATATATATATATAGTATATATATTTAAATATATATATAGAAGCAATATTATGTATTAAATAGTCTATATAATCTATATATATGTATATATAAATATCAAAGAACATATATATATATATATGAAAGTATCGGTTGTGAATATAGAATGAAATATAAAAATATATATAAATATATATATATATAAAAATATATCTATATATACATATATATATATAGAAACTATAGAATATAATATAAAAACATATATTATATAATATACAGAATATAATCATCTATTTATTTTAACCTTATTTTCAGACATACCTGTACCCGTCGCGCACACACATTAGAGAATAAGAGAAAATCACTTTTATATTATGTATGTAATCTCTATCATGAAAAATAAAAGTACCACTCACCTGTACCAAGTAAGAACTATATTCTTGGGGTATTTAATCATTAACAAATTGCAATCACTTTAGACAAGGTGAAAATTACATTTAGTCAACATTATATATATATATATATATATATACACAATACTGATAACTTGATGCAAAAACTTTACTCTTTTATCTGGTATATATATATATATATATATATATATATATATATATATACCTTATATATATACCTTTATTTAGAGCAGATCAAAAGAGTAAAGTCCCTCATAAAAAAAGATAAGTATTTACCAGACACAAGATTAAACTTATTACATAATGTTGTCAGTAATATATATATATATATATCTATGAGACTCAAGATTAACCTTATTGTATCATGTTGTCAGTATTGTATATATATATATATATATTACAATACTGACGACATGATGCAACAAGTTTAATTATGTATCTGGTAAAATATATATATATATAAAAAGTAAAATATATAATATATAGACACAATGCATTTATTTATTTAAAATCTTAAATCCATACAAGAAATCAAAATCATCACATACACATACCATCACCCACACGACACCATGAAAAGAATAATGGAAAATCACATTTAAAGTTAATGTATATAAAAACTCTATCATGAAATACATAAGTACCACTCTCCTGTGCCAAATAAGTACTATGTTCTTAGAGATTTAATCACTTATATGTTGGAATCACTTTTGACAATGTGAATATTACATTTAAAGAAGAAATTATATATATATGTGTGTGTGTGTGTGTAATACTGACAACATCATCCAAAAAGATTCCTCTTGTGTCTGGTAAAAATATATATATATATATAATCCTGACAACATGATGCAAAAAGTTTACTCTTGTTTCCGCTTTATATATATATATATATATATATATATATATATATATAAAAAATTATATATATATATATATTGTATATATGAAATACAGACAACGTATGGGGGTGTACAAGTTATTTTTAACGTCTAGATAGTATAAATATAGATATATAAATAAAAAATAAAAATATTATATATAATAAATATATATTTTGAAAATATTAAAATATAGCAATAGTTCCTACATTATGTAAAGATTTTACTCTGGTATATATATATATATTATTATACTGATGACATGATGGAAAAAGTTTACTTTTTTATCTATAAATAAATATATATAAATATACATACATACATACATACATATATATATATATATATATATATAATATAATATATAAAAATCTATATATGTACACAATATATCAATAAACCATTTCAATATATAATTATATAACATATTATAATATATATATATATACAATAGTATATATAAAAACAAATATATATAATTATACAAAATAAATCAATAAACAAATCAATCTATATATGTATTATATGTATATATATATATATATAAATATATAATATATATATATATAAAAGAATATGCCTAAATATATATATAAATATATATATATAAATAATTATATAGAATATATATTAGATATAAATTATACACATATATAAGTTCGCATGTATAGAAAATGATCATGTATTTATCTTAACCATATTTCGAGACATGTAATCAAAAACACATACCCGTACCCATCAGATATACATAAAAGGAGAAAATTACTGTTATATGGTGTATGTTATCTCTATCATGACAGATATAAGTACCACTCTCCTGTGCCAAGTAAGTAATATATTCTTTGGGCATTTAATCACTAACACGTTTAAATGCTCAAAAGACAAGGAGGAAATTACCTTTCCCTGAACTAAGTTAAATAAATAAAGAAAAAAAAAAATATAAAATACCTACACTTATGTGACAGGATGAAAATTTTACTCTTCCAATATATAAATATATCTATATAATAAATATAAAAATATATATATGTCTATAAATATTTAAGATATAATAAATATATATAAGCGTTAAATGTATATATATAATATATATATATATATATAGATATATGATATATATATATAT
>NW_028234436.1:2914619-2924619 GCF_977035675.1 Penaeus japonicus
GAGGGAGGAGGGGGGGGGGGGGAGAGAGAGAGATAGAGAGAGAGAAAGAGAGATAGAGAGAGAGAGAGAGAGAGAGAGAGAGAGGTTGATCGATAAGCCGCCGGTCTATACCTATAAGGTTATTAATAATCATCCATAAAAACGCCCCACTCTGATTATATACTATTCCCAGGTGCGACGATTTTAATTAAACGGATGATGAAACAATTAACTCTAAATGATATGCTCATGAAAGCGCTTTTATAGTCTGCTGCGTTTTACAGATTATCAGCAAAAATTCAAACGATGAATTTGAATTGATATCTGATCTGATCTCGATGACACATGTATTGTTTCTTAAAGACTGACACTTTAAGTGAAATGAGTAAGAATATATTATGGCATGATAGTTTTCCTTCTTCAAGTTTTCGATTCTTAAGATAGTAAAGAAGTATAAATAAATTTTCCTGAATATATTTGCGAAAAGAAATATATGTATTTTTTAGATATCGATCTCATTTTTTTATGTAAAAAAATATTGAAGGTTTAGATAATCGTGAGCAAATGAACATTTTCCTACTCATACTTTTCTGTCTAACCCTTAATTTTCTTTGCTGTCTTATACCATCTTCTTAATATCCCTCCTCTTTTTTCGCCTGTTCATATACAAGGAAAAGCATTCCCCATTCAACAAAGAAAAAACTGATATTGCCTTTACACATACCACAAGTTAAATATTAAGCGAAAAGATAACTTAAATGCCGTACGCAAACATCCCTCTCTCCATTCTTGTATAATCATGTATACACTGTATGCTTAGAGTTATTAACAAAAGAAAAGAAAGAATAAACAAAAATAAACAAGATTGAAGTTGCACTCGTTCTGCCGTGCTTTTACTGTTGCATTGCATAGGTTGAATGATAAGTTCTCACTTAGGTTAATCAAGCAAGGTACTTATTCATGAATGCAAGACACCTATGTTATAACTCAATCTGTTTCAATCTTTCGTGCACAGGTAATAAATCAAACTTGATGCGTCTTCGCGGTAATCATAACAGATACGAATATTTGTTTCTGATTTGATTGGGGGTTCTGTTAGTTATTTAGCGATTAAGTTTTAAATCGAAACCGTAAACATCGATTCGACCCCGAATAAGTTACTTAGAACGTTAATCCTTTTAGTTTTTTATGACCCAATACAAATATTGTATCTTTTAGAAATAATAAATTTGTATAAAAAATAAATAATAAATCTAACATCATTTCGCCTTATATATATATATATAGTATATATATTATATATAATATATATATATATAAATATGTGTGTGTGTGTGTTGGTGTGTGTGTGTGTGTGTGTGTGTTATGTATATAGAATATATATTATATATATAAAAATAATATATATTATATATATACTATATATAGAGAGAGATGAGAAGAGAGAGAGAGAGAGAGAGAGAGAGAGGAGGATGAGATTATATAATATATAATAATATATATATTAGATATATTATAATATATATAGAATATATATATAATATATATAACATAAATATAATGTATATATATATATAACATAATAGTATATATATAACTATATATATATATATATATATATATATATATATATATATATAAATATATTCTTTGTATACAGTTGTATATATGTTCATATGTATAAATATATATGTATAAATCAAATATGTATGTTTGTGTGTATAAATTAGATATGCATATATATATATATATATATATATATATATATATATATATATATATATATATATATATACACTGTATATCATCATCGTCAACCTGTATCATTCCACTGCAGGATGTAGGCCTCTCTCAATCTTTTCCAGTCATTCCGGTCTTGTGTTCTCTGATTCCAGTTTACTACTGCGATATTCGCTATTTCATCCCGCCATCTTGTCATTGGTCTTGCCCTTGGTTTCTCTGTGTCGTTTATTTCTAGCTAACTCCTAGCATAAGCCTTTCCATTCCTCTTTGAGCACTTTCTAATTTCTTCTCGAATGCTTTGGTCGTAGTCCATGTTTCTGACCCATATGTCATGACGGGGAGGAATCATTGGTAAAAAAAAAACTTTCTCTTTAGACATAGTGGCAGAAGACCTCGTAATATATTACTATGTGTACCGAAGGCACTCCAACCTAGCCTGATTCGCCGCTTTATCTCGGCTTCACAGGATGTATTCATCTGGATGAGTTGCCCTAATTATACATACTCGTTACTGCTTCTAGTTCCTCACCCTGTATTTGGATTTGCTTAACTAGGGTTTGACTGTTAAATACGACTTTAGCCTTTTTTATGTTCATTCTAAGGCCGATCATCAGACTTTTCCTATTCAAATGGCTTAGTAATTGTTCTAATTCATTTGCTGACTCACCAAAAAGAACAATGTCATATGCAACTCTTAAATTGCTCAATTGTTCACACCCTATTGTAACCCTTTTCTCCTTCCCATCTAACTTCTTGAATACTTCCTTCAAGCAAGCTGTAAACAGCTTCGGTGAGATGGTATCGCCCTACCTAAAACCTTTTTTATTGGTATTTTATTAGTTTCTGTGTGCATTTTGATGGTCGCTGTACCATTTATATATATATATCCTCTAATGTTTTGCAATATGTTTCCTCTACTCTTTGATTACGAATTGCATCTAGTGCTGCAGCTATCTGTACTGAGTCGAATGTTTTTTTTTTTTTCGTAATCTACGAATGCCATACACAGGGGCTTCCTATATTCGTTTGTTTACTCTCTTATTTAGGTTAGTGTGTGGATATGGTCTGTAACTAAGAATCCGCTACGGAACCCTGCCAGTTCCCTGAGTTGTTTTGTCTAATATATCGGTAATGCGGGCTTTAATTATTTTTCTGAACAGTTTACAGATTACTGAAAGGAGGCTTATAGGTTGGTAATTCTTTAAGTCTTTTATGTCCCCCTTTTTGTGTATTAAGATTATTATCATGTCTACCGACGTCTAGACATTTGTTGAAAAGTTTGGCCAGTTTACTGCCGCAATCTCTCCAGCATCTTGAATAAGATCTACACTAATGCCATCTTCTCTTGGTGTTTATCCTCATTTCGTGCCTTTTAATGCCATTTTAATTCCTCTACCGTAATGTTTGGAACGTCTCCATTTCCTGTGTTTGTCTCCGTACGTCGTTGATCGTTTGAGTGGTATAAGTCGCAGTAGAAGTCTTCCTTTACTTTGATGATTTAATTTTTATTGTATGTCACCTCTCCATTGGGTTTCTCTACTGCGTACATTTGGTTTTTCCCTATTCCGAGCCTTCTCTTTGTTGCCTTAAGGCTGGTGCCGGAAAGCAGAGCTTCATTTATATTTTCGCATGTTAAATGTCTGTTTATTGTCTTTAGTAGTCAGTATTACCCAGATTCCCATCATTACATACATACATATACAACACACACCCCACACAACACACACACACAACACACAACACACACAACACACACACACAACATATATATATGTATCTATATATCTTAGTATCAATCTAATCTAACAATCTATCCTATCTATCTATCTATCTATATATATATCTATATATATGATATATATATATATATATATCGTATGTATGTATGTATACACACACAACCAACACAGAACCACACACACACACCACACGCACACACAACACACCCCCCACACACACACAAACACGCACAGTACACACACACACCCACCACACACAACACAACACATCACAAGATAACCGTAAACGCACCCACACACACACACCACATAACACCCCACAAACCCATATAAAAAATATATATATATATATATATATATATATATATATATATATATCATATATTATATTGAACATATATATATATAACGCGCATCAGTGGCTAAAAACAAATTTTAATCCCATCCCCCTCTTCACTACCTGTTCCTTGACAACAACGGTAAGACACATAAAAACGGGAAACAACGGGGAAGACACGCGCACAGGACACGGGCCAAATTCTATGTTTTTATATTTGTCTTAGTCAGCTCTACTGATTCACATCATAACCATACATACATACATACAACACATTAAGACACAACACACAACAAACAACCCACAACACCCACACATTACACACACACATATATATATATATATATATATATATATCTCTATATATATATAATTATATAGAAATATATATAGTGTGTGTGTTGGAGGTATGTATGTATGTATTATATGTACATAAGAAAAGATTCTTGGGACTTTTTACTTCCAGTGCTAATTGTCCTTTAAATCCTGAAACACGCAGGCAGGCAGTTAACAGGACTGATTTGTTCACAACATGGGAAAGGGGTGTGGATAAGCAAGGGGTAGCTCCTCAAAGGGTCATTTTAAATGCGCCTTGGGAATTTGATTGGCTGAGAAGGGTTTTTCCTTATAATGGGATAGGATTATGAACCATGAGGCAGGCGCTAAACCTTAACTAACTACTAAACCTTCCTTTCGAATACAAAAAGTAAAAAACGTTAAGTTGGTTTGTTATATATTTCTCTCTCATTCTCTCTCGCTTCCTATCTCTCTCATTCTCTTCGGCTCTCCAGCCTTTCCCCACGCCAAGGCAGCGTGGCCATGTTATACAAGATTCGTGTCAAACTCTCTATCGTCTATGCACTATTGTCATAGTCCTACGTGGGACGCCGTCTACGGGGGTAAAGTGGTGGATTCGACTTTCAAAGCGGTATGTCCGTGGCGCAGGGTAATGTAAATACTATGTCTTTCTCTGATGCTTTAGAATATGCATATACTCAATATGCTAAGGCACCACATCAAACGAACGCATGAACGCAAAAGTTCCCATACGCACATGTCCACTCTCTCAGGAGTCACTACCTTTTACCGCATACGAGGCTTATTGAGACAGAAAAAAATTTCCCAAGTATTCGTTAGGTTGACGCACGGCCCACTTTAATTTATATTTTTTTTATATATATATATATTTTATATATTTTATTATATTTTATTTGAAATTTGTATTATACATAAACACAAACACATAATTTAACAAACCCACACACACACCACACACCCACAACACACACAACACATATTTTTTATATATAATTTATGGGATATATATATATGTTATATAATTTATATTTATATATTATATATTTATTATTATATTGTGTGTGTTATAGGCTAAATATTTTCAATTGGCCTATCAAATGTTATCTTTTAATTATATTTATATACTACTAATCCTTTTATCTATCTTTCTATTGTTTCAATTATAAAACATTAAAAACATACTAAATACAGATATTAGTTATTTATATTTATATTTTATTATATTATATATTTTGTGGTGTGGTGTGGTGTGTTTGTATGTTGTTGTATCAAATTTTACCTTTCTGCGGGCCGAACCCGCGCGTAAGGTTGAAGGCACGGGTAAAACCCGATCGGCATTTCAACCCGTAAAAAAATTGTTAACAGACGCCTTATGGGGACGTCAGGGAAATTCCCTATTTGTCTTGCAAGCAGTGGTAGCGATTTTTTACAGACAATTCCCGCGGGGCGTGGGCCCGAAAACGAAATCACAAATTCAATTTAGAAATCGGGGTCCGGGTTATATAATGTGAAAAAGTGGTTAGAAGAGTAACGATTTTAATATTTTATACAAATCTTACCCCGACCGGGACTAACCGCGCATTGAAAGACAGCGGGGGTTAAAATGTAGCTACCCAGTAAAAGTTGGGGGGGGTGTGTGTTTTTTGGTGTGTGTGTGTTGTGGTGGTGGGTGTGGTGTGTGTGTGTTTGGTTGTGGTGTGTGTATTGTGTGTGTGTTTGTTTTTTTTTGGGGTAGTGTGTTTTGTTTGTGTGTGTGTGTGTTTGTGTTGTTTTGTTGGGGTGTGTGTGTGTGTGTGTGTATGTGGTGTTTTGTGTGTGTGAGTGGTTTTGTTGGTTTGTTTGTTGGGTTTGTTGTTTGTGTGAGTGTGGTGTGTGTGTGTGTGTGTGTGTGTGGGTTGTGTGTGTGTGTGAGTGTGTGTGAGTGTGGTGGGTTTGTGGTGTGGTGGGTTTTTTTGTGTGTGTGTGTGTGGTTGTGGTGTGTGTGTGGGGGTGGGGTTGGTGATAGTTTGTGTATGGTGGTGTGTGTGGTGGTGTGTGTGGGGTGTGTGGTGTGTGGTGTGTGTGTGGGGGAGGGTGTGTGTGGGGGGGGGTGTGTGTGTTGTTGTGTGTGTGTTGGGGTGTGTGTGTGTGTTGGTGTGAGTGGTGTGTTGTGTGTGTGTGTGTGTTTTTTGTGTGGGTGTTGGGTGTGTGTTGGGTGTGTGTGTGTGTGTGTGTGTGTGTTGGAGGGGGGAGTGTGTGTGTGTGTGTGTGTTTGTTGTGTGTGTGTGGATGGTGTGTGTGTGTGTGGTGTGTGTGGGGTGGGGGTGTGGGGTATGGGTAGGTGGTGGTGTGTGTGTGGTGGTGTGGTGTGTGGGGGGTGTGGTGTGGGGGGGGGGGGTGGGGGGGGGGGTTGGGGGTTTTGGGGTGGTGGGGAGTTTTGGAGTGGTGTGTGTTTTTGTTGGGGTGGTGTGGGGTTGTGGGTGGGGTTGTTGTGTGGTGGGTGGAGTGAGGGTGTGTGGTTTGTGACAGGGGTGTGTTGGTGGAGGTGAGTGTGTTGTGGGGTTGTGGGTTGTGTGGTGTGAGAGTTGTGTGGTTTTTGGTTTGTGGGGGGGTTTGTTGTTTGAGTTTGTTGTTTGAAAGTTTTTTGGTATAGAGAGTTTGTTTGGGGATGTATGTTATTAAGGAATTTTTTTTTTATTTTTTTTTATTTTTAAATTTTAAAATTTTTGTTTTTATTTTTTTTTTTTTTTATATTTATTTTTTATACTCCCCCCCACATTTCCAAGACCCCACCTCTTTAAAAAAACCCCAAAACACCCCACTTTATATTTTCTACCCCCTCTCCTCTCTCTCTCTTTAAAATTATAATTTTTTATATATATATATAATTATTAAATTCTTATATTATATTATTTTATATAATAAATATTATATATATATATATATATATATATATAAAATATCTATATATAATATATATATAATTATATATATATATATATATTTATAATATATATATATATATATATATATATATACATTATATATATATTATTGTATATATATTAAATATATATATATATATATATATATATTTCTATATATTTAAATATATATACTGTATATAATATTTTATATACATATATAACATAAATATATAATATATATATATATATATATATATATATATCTATATATATATATATATATACATATTACGTATATGTGTATATATATATAATAATATTATATATAATATATATATAATATAAAGTATATATATATATGATATAAATTATATATATATATAATATATATATATATTATATAATATATATATATATATATTTTTATGTACATATATAAAATAGATAATATATATATATATAATATATAAAAATATATAATATAAATATTTACATAATGTATATTTTTATACATATAAATATATATAAACAATACAAATAGTATATAGTATATATATATAATATATATTATTTAAATATATGTAATATAAATATATGTAAATATATATATTTATAATATAATATGATATATATATTTATCTATATCTATATAATATATATATATATATAAAATATATATATATAAATATATATATATATATGTATATTTTTATACACACACACATATAAAAATATATATAAATAAATATATATATAATTATATATAATAATTATATATATATATATGTATATTATATACAGATATATAATAATATATATAATATATATATAAATAGTATAAATATACATCTATATATATATATAATTAATATATATAATAATATATATAAGATATATATTATCTATCCTATCTATCAATCAATCTACTATCTCAAATAATATATATATATATATATATATATAAAAATAATATTTATTATATAATAATATATTTATAATAGAATAAAATATATTCATAATATGTATATATATATAAATATAAATATATATATATAAATATATATATAACTACCATATAATAATAATATATATCTAAATGTACTTACACACACACACACACATATCCATACATACTCACACACAGGCGCATCTATATATTAATACATTTATATATAAATTTATATATATATATATATATATATATATAAATAAATATATGAATATATATAAATAAACTATACGAATGATATGTATAAATATAGTATATGAATTATATATATATCTATATATATATATATATATAAATATAGATATATATAAATATATAAATATATATATATATATTAAATATATAATATAATCTGATATATATAAAATATATATATATATATAAATGTACACACGCACACACACACACACACGACATAATACATACATACTGCACACAGCCATAAATAATATTGTACAATATATTATATATATATTTATAATTTAAATATAAATTTATAATATATAAATGCTATATATTATATATATATATTATATATATATAAATTAATATTATATACATATTATATATATAATGTATATATATATATATTATAGATTTATATATATATATATATATATAAAATAATATATATACATATATATATATATAAATATATTTTATATTATATATATATATATATATTTTTTATATGTAATTTATAAACATATATATGATATATTATATTATAAATATATATATACATAAATATATATATTATATATAATATATATATATATATATATACATATGTATATAAGGTATATATTGATATATATATATAATTTATTATATATATAATATATAATATTATATATTATATATATATATAGATATATATTTATATATTTCGTATGTCTGTATAAATATATATAATGAACATGTACACAGACATACTGAACACACAGCAGCCATATATATATGTAACAGATATAATATTATATATATATATATATAAAATATAAAGAATATATATTTTTCTATATTTATATATTTAATTGTATACAATGTATATATACATATATATAGATATTTATATGTATATATCATTATATATATATTATATAATATATATATATATATTATTTATATATAATACATAAATTGATTATATATATTTTATAGAGATATAAATAATTTATATATATATATATATATATATTTTTCTATATATATATATATTTATATTCACGTATGTATGTAATAAACTATATATATGAACATATACATACATAACTGACACATCACCCAGCCATTATATATTCATGTACACAATATAGATATATATATATATATTTAAATATAAATATATAATATATATATATATATATTTATCTATATAAATGTATATATACATATAATTAATTTGATATATGTATGTATAAATAATATATATATATATATAATATATTTATATATATATTGATAGATATACTCATATAAATATATATATATTTTATATATATTATATATATATATTATATAGATATATATATATATATTTAATTTGTATATATATAAATTATATATATATATATATATATTATATATATAGTATATTATATAGTTATATATTGTATAATATATACATGTTTATTATATATAAAGATAATTAAATATATATATATTATAATATATGATATTATAATATATATTATAAGATATTTATATATTATAAAATATATTATGATATTATAATTATATACGTATGTATGTATACAAAAATATATATGAACATATATATATATATATATCGTATATATAATATATAAATAATATATATTATATAAATATAAATTATATATATATTTATGGGGGTAATGTACACAACACACACACACATATACATACATACTCACTACACAGCCATATATATATGTTCATATATATATATATCTATATATATATATATTATATTATTAATATATTT
>NW_028234436.1:2929619-2942119 GCF_977035675.1 Penaeus japonicus
ATGGTAGCGACCTCTCGCAGCTCAAGTCACTCGCGATTGGTCGAGGTCCAGGGTTGAGGAACGGGGATGCTTGTAGCTGGCACGAAGGCCAGCTACAAAAAGCGCGATTTTGGAAAATTTTGGTACAGAACACTCAACACTCACCCATCAGGAAGCACCTGACCTCACCTGAGATAACAGCACCTGCTCCAGCTGAAGCTATTTAGAAGCCTTGAAAGAAGAAGAAGAAGAATCTACAAGAACTCTTTGAAGGAAGAGTTATAATCTACATTGCTAAGTGGGTAACACTTATATCAAGAAGAAGAAGAATTACCTGGATTATCTGACTTCATTCCAAGAGAGTAACACTTATGCCAAGGAGTTGACATCTTAAAGGAGTTGGCATAATAAAAGAGATCCCTTCATAGTAAGGGCTTGACACCCGGCTCTCTCGAGCCAAGCACCTCGGTGCTACAAGAGATCCTTGTAGGCACACACCTGTCCCCCCCTGTCCTTTACCACCACTTTCGGCGTTAGGATAACACCGTTTGTTTCCGAAGGCGAACCCTGCGGTTTACCCGGCGAAGGCCGGGGTCTCAAAGGGGTCCCTTAGTCGGGATACTGGAGGAAACACTCGGAGGTTGCCACCTTGGTTAGGCTTAGGGAACGGCGGCAGGCCACTCTAACACTCCTGCCAACTCTAGTTAGACACCGTCTACATAGCCAACCTGGTTAGGCTCCTCAGAGATAAGAGGAGGTTGTCAGATATAGGAATTAATCTGGCAACACAGGCAGGAATTGGACCTTTTTCACTGACAGGACGAGGATATGCTAGTGGAACCATGGCTTCCACAACCAAGATTAAAATAAATCTTGAAGGCATACCGACTCTGACCAGGAAACAGGAACTAAACTCGTTAATGTTCGGCAATGGCATCCACTTTCTAAGGATTATAGACTCAAGGAATGGCTACATTGTCTTACCTAAGACATCTCAAGATGCTGACAAATTAATATCCCCAGATTTTCGCCGCAAACTGAAAAACTCTGGCTATGAACCCCAGATGCCCCTTGAGACCAAAGCAAAGATGACAATCGTGATAAAGAAAGTGGATTCATACATCACTAGCCATTCGAACGAAGAGATCAAGGAAGAACTGGTCAGACAACTAAAGCTACAAGTTGACGAAGTGTATAAGATGCCTCAGCACGGAATCGTTAAGATTCGATTCCCAGACATACAGACTGCCAACAAAATAAAGGAACAAGGTCTAATCTTATACAACTACAGCATAAACCCGGCCCAGATCGAGGAAGAACGATTTACCAGAGTGATTCAATGCATGAATTGCTATGAATATGGCCATGTAAAGGGAAAATGCACAAAGAAGAACTCAGAAAAATGCAGCGAATGTGGACAAACTGGTCACAGGTTTACTGCATGCAAGAGTACCACCAAAAAATGCCTGAACTGTGGAGGCGACCATAGAACTCTATCTGGTGCTTGTCCCATCAGAAGGAAGGAAATTACCAAAGTTGAAGAGAAGAAGCAAGAGAAGCAAGTACAGAAAGAGAACAGACTACTCAGTGAAGTGGTCAAGAACACAGCAAAGGCTACAGCAAAGGTTGAGAAAACAATTGAGAAGACTGCCAAAGCCACAGCCGAAATCACAAAAACGGCCATCAAAGAAACTCAACCTCCAATCATGCAACTGCCCAACAATCTGGCTGTAAAAACCCTGATAGCTCTAATGCACGCCCACCTGGCAAACCTTGCCCAACCAGGCTGCTTTGCAGAACAAGCAAAGCTAGCCCTGAGGCGAAATAACCTCCCTGAGATGGACCTTCCAAATGATGTAAATTCGGCAGGCATCCTGAGGGTTATGCTCCCTACAGACACTCCCAAAGAAACCACAGAAACACCCGAAGAAGAAGAAATGCCAGATCTGCCAGTTCTTGAAGAAGAAATGCCGCCACTGGAAGAGCCCACTGCACCAGTACCCCAGTATGTGAGGGTGCCATCCCCACAAAGGTGCAAGAATGTGAAGAAGGCCAGGGAAGCAAAGGGCAAAGCTGTAGGAGTCATCCTGTACACTGCCGAGAAAAACACTACAAACGGCAATATTGATGATGATGATGTTGCAGAATACATCAAGCATGGCAGGATGAAATACTCCTACAACAATCAGAAGCTGAAATCTGATGAATGTGCCAGTATCATTGATAGGAGAATTAGGGCAGCCTCCCTAAATCTCGTTGGTGTGGCTATCACTTACCTCGACCCTGAGACCTACAGGAAGAGGAGGAATGGCTATGATGAGTCCCAAGAGAGGCATGAAGATGGACCTGCAGCCAAATCCAAGTGAATCACACCATCACTGTAGTTCAGCAGAACGTCCTCAAGTGGACTATGGTTCGTAGGAACGAACTGTCGGGCATGTATAGAGCCCTAAATGCAGATGTAGTCCTGATCAACAGTCATGGTTTGAAGGACACAGACAGGCTGAAACTGTTCCCCTACTTATGTTATCAGAGGAACAGGACTGGAGAAGCAAGTGATGGCATAGCAATAGCAGTCAGAAGAGAAATCAAACATAAGATTCTCGACGACTTTGACGAAATGCTGGCAATGGAGATAGAGACCAGCAGAGGTCCAATAGTAGTGGCTACAATGTATCTGCCTCCAAGAAGGGCAATTGTGCCACTGCAAGACTTGTACAGCCTACTTCGACGAAGATTACCCACATACATAGTGGGAGACCTCAATGCCAACCATCCAATGCTAAACAATAGAGCAGGCAACATGGTTGGCAATGCTATTGCTAGAATGGTTGCTGATGGAGATCTAATCCACATGGGACCAGACTTCCCTACTTACATCACAGGGAACACAGCAACCAAACCAGATATTGCACTGTGCAATAACCAAGCCCATCACAACGTGATCATGGAACCGGGCCCTGCAAGCACCAGTGACCACCTGCCCATCATCCTCAAGATATCATCCAATCCAGAATGGCTAATTGGGGAGGATTCAAGAATGAACTCCAGTCCAAGCCTGCAGCCAACTTGAGGACTGCAACATTGGAAGAGATTGACGAGGAAGTCGAAAAGTGGTACAGCGATGTTGAAGCTGCACTTGCTCTTCATGTACCCAAGAGCAACCACAGGACTATCCCCCATCCAAGGCTAACAGCTGAAGTAAGACTGCTAAATATACAGTCAAATCACCTGCAGCACTATGCAGGGATTCATGGATGGACACAAGACCTGAGAGCAAGATATAGAAGCTTGCAAAGAGAACTCTCTAACCAGTGGAGGAGAGCAGCAAATGACAAGTGGGAAGAACTTGTTCGAAAAGTGGAATGGGACCGAAAAGATCCACAGTCCTTCTGGTCAGGAATAAAGAAACTGATAGGAAGAAGTGAAAGCAGAAGTAGCTACCTCCTCAACGAACAGGATGAGAAGATTTATGAAGAAGAAGAACAAGAAATCCTGTTCAGAAATTACTGGAGAAATTGTTTCCGAATTACCGAAGAAGAAGAAGAGAACTTTGACAGTGATTTCGAGGAGACCATCATAGAGGAAATAGGAAGGCACATGCACCTCCTATATCCAGAAGCTGCTTCTGACTTCACTAGACTGGATCCCACAGATCCACTAATGACCAAGATCAACCCCACAGATGTCAAAAGAACTATTCAGAGTTTCAAGAATAGAACTGCTCCAGGCAAAAGCAGGATCAACAAAACAATCCTGCAGAATCTTCCAAACAAGATGTTGCTGAGACTGGCAAACATATACAATGCCTCTCTCACTGCTGGCTACTTCCCTGACCACTTCAAGGAAGCAAGAGTCAGGATGATTCCAAAAGCCGGGAAAAATCCAAGAAAAGTGGAGAATTACAGACCAATATCTCTGCTGGAAGTCCCAGGCAAAATCTTTGAAAAGATACTGAACATAAGATTGCGAAATCACCTGGAGATTAACGATTTGCAAAATCCCAGGCAAACATGGCTTCAGACCAGGCAGAGGAACATCAACAGCCATTGCAATCATATATGAAGAAATCGCCAATGCCATGAGCGAAAGGAACCAAGTCAATGTGGTTCTGAGAGATGTGGCCAAAGCCTTCGACAAAGTTTGGCACACAGGCCTGAAACTTAAGATCATCAGGCTGAACCTCCCGACGTCCTTGACCAAGCTATTGTGTGACTTTGTTGAAAGTCGGAGTGCAAGAATAGTCGTCGGCAATACAGTCGGCGAAGCAATTCCCCTCATGAGTGGAGTTCCACAGGGGAGCTGCCTCTCACCGACACTGTTTACAATCTATACAGCAGACCTGCCTGAACCATCACATGGCAGCAATCACTATATGTATGCCGACGACATCACTCAGATAATCAAGTATGAAGGGAGATCGATCGAGATGATGGCACTCAGAACTGCCAGAGCCATAGAGACCATCAATCGATACGAAAGACAGTGGAAGATCTCAACCAACATGAGAAAATTCCAAGTCATTCCTGTGGCCAAGTTCAAGACAGCAGATCTGATAGTGGACGAAGAAGCAGTGGACTACTGTGACAAAGGAAAGATACTAGGGCTAACAATTAGCAGAAGAGGAATTGTCCCTCACATAAATGATAGAGCAACCAAAGCTTAACATCAGCTGAACAAGATCAGAAGGTTCCAGACACTGAGTACTGAAACCAAGCTCTACATTTATAAAGCCCTAGTGCGGCCCATCATGGAATACCCGCCAGTGCCTACTCACACCATTTCCAGAAGTCAGATGATGAAGCTACAGACTATTCAGAACCAGGCAGGCAAATGGATTCTGAATATTCGCTTTCCTGAAGTAGTCACTGCACGAGAGATCCATGAAAGACTAAGGATCGAGGCGATCAACCAGAGACTCCACCATCAAGCCAGAAGAAGATGGACAAAAATCCAAGATGAGGATGAGGAGCTCTACAATCGCCTCAACGTTCGTCCAGAAGGCACACATGCCTGGTGGCCCAAAAGCCTCAGCAGAATCAATGGCATTGAAGAAGTTGAGGCCATATTCACGGCATCAGGTACAGGAGACCGATGATCAAGTAAGGAGGCAACCATGAAGAGGAGAACCTAAAAGAAGACAAGAAGAATGAAGAAGTAAACCCCAAGAGGACCTGCAAGTTTAAATTCAAGAATGAAGATTTTTTAAACACCTTTTAACCCAGACTACAAGCCAACCCACAGGGCTCCACTTCAACGTCAAGCACGGCACATCATGCATAGCAGTGAGAGGTGACGTGCGAGGTCGGCGAAGTGCAGCGTGGGCAGAGCTTCAGAATGTAAAAATCCAAAAAAAAAAAAAAAATAAAAAAAAATAAAATAAACTTAAAAAATAGCCTGCTAGGTGTTCTGGTTTCTGGCTGCCTCCCGAGGGGTTGACCCGGGGCTTTGTTCAGCTACTAAGGGCGCACATGCAAGCTATTCTCTGACTTCTTTCTCCTGGTCTTACAACTTATATTTTCTCCTTTCTCCACCTTTCTCAGCTTTCCTTCTATCACTTATTCTCCTCGCAAATTTCATTTCCACTATCCCTCCAGCTCCCTTCATCACTTCCTCTTCACTTTACACACTTCCATTATTCACTTCAACTTCCTTCTCCTCAAGACCAACTCCAATAAAAAGCTAATACTCTCTTCACTCTACTTAACTTTCTAACTCTCACTTTATCTCCTCCCAAGTTTCTTTTCACTATCTCTCCAGCTCCTTTCACCACTTCCTCTTCCGCTTCATCACGCTTCAAAAAAAAAAAAAAAAAAAAAAAAAAAAAGAAAAAAAAAAAAAAAATACTAACACTTTTGTGGTTTTTACTAACTCTATTTAATGAATAAATAATAAAGATTCCTTATCCTTAATTCCAACCCAAGTTCCAGACCCCTTCCTCCCAACCCTCTTCAACTTACTCACCCCCACAGATAAGAAGAAGAAGAATCAACAAACAACAAAGACTTTTCACCTTCCGACCTGGCAGGCCTTCCAGAAGGTTTTGAGTGGACATTACACTTCAATATCTTAACGAGTCAGACAGGGAGTTTCGTCCTCCCACTACTCTAACTACGACTTTCCTTCATTTTCCTGACTGTTTTCCTTCACCTGAACTCTTCGTCGAACTTAACTGTCCCCTTCCACTTCGGTGGGAGTTCCAGTTATTTGGTACACCCATCAGTGAGCATCAGTGGACTCAAGAACAACAGATCAGTCATCATCAGTGAAGGATCAGTGACTCAAGACCTCACCTGAGATAACAGCACCTGCTCTAGCTTACCTGCTCCAGCTGAAGCTATTTAGAAGCCTTGAAAGAAGAAGAAGAAGAATCTACAAAAACTCTTTGAAGGAAGAGTTACAATCTACATTGCTAAGTGGGTAACACTTATAGCAAGAAGAAGAATTAACTGGATTACCTGACTTCATTCCAAGAGAGTAACACTTATGCCAAGGAGTTGACATCTTAAGGAGTTGGCATATTAAAAGAGATCCCTTCATAGTAAGGGCTTGACACCCGGCTCTCTCGAGCCAAGCACCTCGGTGCTACAAGAGATCCTTGTAGGCACACACCTGTCCTCCCCTGTCCTTTACCACCACTTTCGGCGTTAGGATAACACCGTTTGTTTCCGAAGGCGAACCCTGCGGTTTACCCGGCGAAGGCCGGGGTCTCAAAGGGGTCCCTTAGTTGGGATACTGGAGGAAACTCTCGGAGGTTGCCACCTTGGTTAGGCTTAGGGAACGGCGGCAGGCCACTCTAACACTCCTGCCAACTCTAGTTAGACACCGTCTACATAGCCAACCTGGTTAGGCTCCTCAGAGATAAGAGGAGGTTGTCAGATATAGGAATTAATCTGGCAACACAGGCAGGAATTGGACCTTTTTCACTGACAGGACGAGGATATGCTAGTGGAACCATGGCTTCCACAACCAAGATTAAAATAAATCTTGAAGGCATACCGACTCTGACCAGGAAACAGGAACTAAACTCGTTAATGTTCGGCAATGGCATCCACTTTTTAAGGATTATAGACTCAAGGAATGGCTACATTGTCTTACCTAAGACATCTCAAGATGCTGACAAATTAATATCCCCAGATTTTCGCCGCAAACTGAAAAACTCTGGCTATGAACCCCAGATGCCCCTTGAGACCAAAGCAAAGATGACATTCGTGATAAAGAAAGTGGATTCATACATCACTAGCCATTCGAACGAAGAGATCAAGGAAGAACTGGTCAGACAACTAAAGCTACAAGTTGATGAAGTGTATAAGATGCCTCAGCACGGAATCGTTAAGATTCAATTCCCAGACATACAGACTGCCAACAAAATAAAGGAACAAGGTCTAATCTTATACAACTACAGCATAAACCCGGCCTAGATCGAGGAAGAACGATTTACCAGAGTGATTCAATGCATGAATTGCTATGAATATGGCCATGTAAAGGGAAAATGCACAAAGAAGAACTCAGAAAAATGCAGCGAATGTGGACAAACTGGTCACAGGTTTACTGCATGCAAGAGTACCACCAAAAAATGCCTGAACTGTGGAGGCGACCATAGAACTCTATCTGGTGCTTGTCCCATCAGAAGGAAGGAAATTACCAAAGTTGAAGAAAAGAAGCAAGAGAAGCAAGTACAGAAAGAGAACAGACTACTCAGTGAAGTGGTCAAGAACACAGCAAAGGCTACAGCAAAGGTTGAGAAAACAATTGAGAAGACTGCCAAAGCCACAGCCGAAATCACAAAAACGGCCATCAAAGAAACTCAACCTCCAAACTGCCCAACAATCTGACTGTAAAAACCCTGATAGCTCTAATGCACGCCCACCTGGCCAACCTTGCCCAACCAGGCTGCTTTGCAGAACAAGCAAAGCTAGCCTTGAGGCGAAATAACCTCCCTGAGATGGACCTTCCAAATGACGTGAATTCGGCAGGCATCCTGAGGGTTATGCTCCCTACAGACACTCCCAAAGAAACCACAGAAACACCCGAAGAAGAAGAAATGCCAGATCTGCCAGTTCTTGAAGAAGAAATGCCGCCACTGGAAGAGCCCACTGCACCAGTACCCCAGTATGTGAGGGTGCCATCCCCACACAGGTGCAAGAATGTGAAGAAGGCCAGGGAAGCAAAGGGCAAAGCTGTAGGAGTCATCCTGTACACTGCCGAGAAAAACACTACAAACGGCAATATTGATGATGATGATGTTGCAGAATACATCAAGAATGGCAGGATGAAATACTCCTACAACAATCAGAAGCTGAAATCTGATGAATGTGCCAGTATCATTGATAGGAGAATTATAAAGCCCTAGTGCGGCCCATCATGGAATACCCGCCAGTGCCTACTCACACCATTTCCAGAAGGCAGATGATGAAGCTACAGACTATTCAGAACCAGGCAGGCAAATGGATTCTGAACATTCGCTTTCCTGAAGTAGTCACTGCACGAGAGATCCACGAAAGACTAAGAATCGAGGCGATCAACCAGAGACTCCACCATCAAGCCACAAGAAGATGGACAAGAATCCAAGATGAGGATGAGGAGCTCTACAATCGCCTCAACGTTCGTCCAGAAGGCACACATGCCTGGTGGCCCAAAAGCCTCAGCAGAATCAATGGCATTGAAGAAGTTGAGGCCATATTCACGGCATCAGGTACAGGAGACCGATGATCAAGGAGGCAACCATGAAGAGGAGAACCTAAAAGAAGACAAGAAGAACTACAAGCCAACCCACAGGGCTCCACTTCAACGTCAAGCACGGCACATCATGCATAGCAGTGAGAGGTGACGTGCGAGGTCGGCGAAGTGCAGCGTGGGCAGAGCTTCAGAATGTAAAAATCAAAAAAAAAAAAAAAAAAAAAAAAAAATCCCTTAAAAAATAGCCTGCTAGGTGTTCTGGTTTCTGGTGTTGGTGTTGCAGGTGTTGTAGTGTATTTGTGACCTCGGTCTCTGTGTTGCGTTCTCAGCAGGGGAGATTTGGAAGTTCTGTTGCCAGAACTCCCGGTGGACAGCCTCCATCCCCTCTGCTGTGTCTATCTTCTGTCTATTTGTGTTGTAGATGAATGTTGCAGTCTGTCTGTTCGATCCCATAAGTTTTCTGAATTTACTCCAGAAATCTTTGGGATCTTTCATGTTGTTGCATAGTTCTCGCGTGAGTGATTCCCAGTGTTGTTTATTCATGTAATTTGTTTCGTTGGTGAGTTGTATTTGAATTTCTCTGTATCGTGCGCGTAAGAAAGTGTTCCATCCCTGTGTATCAGCAAGATCACGAAGATGTCTGTAAAGTATTTTCAGTGTTTTCAGGCGATGTGTTTCTCGGTAGTGTACGAGTGTTTTGAATGTTGTTTTGGGAATTTTCGCCGCACGGGCAGTGTTTGTCTGTGTACCACTGGTTGAGGTGGTCGTCTATGCTGTGAGTGGGGGTCCCCTCGAGATCGGGAGTGCGTGTGTGTATAAGTGCTTGTTTGTACCCTTCCCAGTTTGCGTGTTTTAAATTCTCTCGGGGAGGTGTAGGAACCATGATTGGATTTGTGGATAGTGTTAAGATCACGGGGAGGTGATCGCTGGATGTGGCATCGCCTGTTACTATGTGGTGATTTAGGTTTGCATGTGTGTTAGCGAAAACTAAGTCTGGAGTAGTGGCTGTGTTGTGTCTAATGAGTGTGGGTGAGTGAGGACCGAGGTGGATGAGTCTGCCGTCGGAGATGAGTGAGGCGAAGCCTCGTCCGACGGCATTGGTGTCTCTGTATCCGAAAAGTCTGTGGTGTGCGTTGAAATCTCCCATGATGTATGTTGGTTTTCTGTATCGAAGGAGCTGAAAGATATCTTGTTCAGAAAGATAGGGTCTTCGATTAGGAATGTAGGTGGTGGCGAGGATAATAGGACCGTGAGGGGTGTCTATTTCTACTGCCATAAGTTCAGAGGAAAAGTTGTCAAGAAGTTTGTGTTTGATGTTTTGCTTTACAGCAATTGCTACGCCGTCATCTCTTCCGTCTGTTTTGTTTGATGTGTATGTGTTATAGGTGAAGATGCGAAGGGAATGAGGATGCCTGAGCGTTAATGAGGATGACGTCAGGGTCGAGTTGTCTGTAATGGTTTGTGAGTTCGATTCTTCTGTTTAGTGTCCAGGTGAGTACGTTGTGATGAATGATTGTAAGTCTTGAGTGTAGTGAGGTGTAAGTGGAGTGTGATGCAGCCATAGTGTTAGGATGAGTTGGATGATTGATACCAGCCGTTGGGTAGCTGTTCGAGTTTATGTTGTTTTAATCTTTCGATCATGTCAGGGTGTAGGTGTATGTTTCCTGCGTGTACATGTTCTTTGATTTTCTGTTCGTGTATGTAGTTTTTATATGTGGGGTTTGTGTATATCCACTTTATGGTGCCTCGTGTGATTTCGTGTGCAATCTGTTGTTTGTTTAGGTGTTTGTAGCGTCCTGGCTCCGCTGCGAACAGACGGATGCCGTATGTATGTGGTTGGAGATCGTAACCATCCCGGTGGAGCTGGGCTTGTTCATCGATCTCCGAGTCTGTAGGGGCGTGTTTGTTTACGTGTGGCGAGTGTTGTTTTCGGTTTCACTGACAGCGTTTGTTGTTGTTTTGGTGGAGCGTCAGCTTGCGTGATTGTTTGTTTTTGGGTGTTGGGTCGTGAGGGTGACTGAGTAGGTGTGTGAGTGGGCGTGTTTTGAGGTGTTGGAGTGGGTGTTGGGCGTAGTGTTGGGCGTGGTGCGATTGTGGGTTTTCTTTGTGGTGTTGTGAAGAGTTCTGTCTCTGGCTCGTCCTGAAGGCTGAGACATGGTTGTGGTGGTATTGTGCGTGGTGGTGAGGCAGTGGATGTGGTGATGGTGGTTTCTGCGGTGGTGTTAGGTGAGTGAGGTGGAAGCACCTTGAAAATCCCCCATGACTCCCCGTTACCCAGGTCAAGTTGCGGCAGGTTGTTATCTTTGAACACTTTTTTAACATGGTGGCGAAAACCGAGGCCCGGCTCCATGATGTTCTGGAGGTTGGTGTGGATGATAGCAGTCATGACACCTACAGACAGGTTGTCAGGTAGTTTTAGGATGCTGCTTGGTTCTTTTTTCTCCTTCTCCTCCTCCTTTATCTCCTTCATTAGTGGTTTAAACAAGCATTCTGGGTGGCAGCAATAGTCTGTTTGGCCGTTTGTTCTGCCACTTTTTTTATCGGGATTTCTATTTTCTCCTCCTCCTTCTTATTCACCTCTTCTCTAGTCTTTTTCATTGCCTCTTTCCTCATGAGGCAGGAGTTCGCAAAGGTGCGGTGTCCTTCCACACAATTCAGGCATCTTTTGGTCTCTGACTTACACTCTCTGTAAGTGTGGTTATTAGCTCCACATTCGGAGCACAGACGAAGCCTTGTTTCTTTATCTGGGCACTTAGTCTTGTAGTGCCCATACTTATAACAGTGCATGCATTGCACTATGTTCGTAAACCTCTCAGGTTCAATTTGTCTGGGGCTGATGTAGATATTAAAGAGGTACAACCCTTTCTCTTGTACCTGTGCTGCCGTCTTATGGTCCGAGAATTGAATCTTCATCATGTATCTATTCTTCATGATGAAGATGTGCTCAGCTTTGATGTTGGGAAGAGTTCTCTCCAACTCCTCCTGACAGTGGGGGTTTCCTTCACTAGCTCTCTGTCGAGCTGTTTAAAGACCAGGGTTAATTTGGCCTTTAACTCTGGAGGCATGACAGCCTCGAAACCCTTCGTTTTCATGAGATTTGCCGAGTGTTCTGTAAAGAGCCTTTCGGCGTTGCTCTCATCTTGACTGATGATTACATAATGGTCCTGGGCGGTGATGACTCGGAGAGTCCTCACCTCGGCATCGAATAGTGCCTGCAACAGGGCTTCCCTCCTAGCAGGAGAGGGGCGCCCGTTGGCTGGACGAACCTTTATCCTCATGGCGACATGAGGATAGAGGCCAGGGTGGTAATTATGACCTACTCCACTGTTGCAAGGGGGTGCCAGGAATTGCAAACTCGTCCTTTCCAAAGGGGAAGTGCGAGTGTTCCTATCGGATCAGTGGGGACCCTTTGCAGGGGCCTAACCCTATCCCTACTCACTACAGACGTGCAGGTTTATGGAGACCTGCGTTTCCCTATTTCCTATGGCCTACAACCCGACCCACTCTGAGGAAGTGCCGGCGGAGTACTCCGGTACCTCGAGAGTCTTGGGGTTTTGTACGTGGTACCGCTCCCTGGTCCCAAACTGCTACAAGGGGACTGGGGCTGCAGCCCTCCCCCAGGCGAATACCAGACCCCACAGGGGGAATCTCGTAGGCCCAGGGAGAGTACAGGAAATAATAGGAAATGCAGAGGGAGTAAAAGAGATCAAAAGAGAGCGTGATTACTGGACTCTGAATAGGGGTGATTATCGCCGAAGCTACACCGGTATTCAGGGTCTGTCTATCAAGCAATGATCTGGCAATCAATCACACAAGGGGCAATTTGATAGATCAGTCTGGTC
>NW_028234436.1:2952119-2954619 GCF_977035675.1 Penaeus japonicus
AAATATATCAATATATATATATATACATATATATTATAAATAAATAAAATATATATTATACATATATAAAATAAATAAATAAAATTATATATATATCTAATATATAAAAATATATATAAAAAAAAATATATATAATTCTATAAAATAAATATCAATAATAAATATTAAAAATATATTTATAACAATATATAAATATAAAAAAAAAATATAATATATATAAAAAAAAATTTTAATATATAAAAATATAAATTATATAAAAATATATAAAAAATAATATATATTATAAAAAAAAATATATTATATTAAAAAAAAAAAAAATTATTATTCTATATATAAATAATATAATAAATCTAAATAATATAAAAATATTAAAATCTCACAAAAACAAAACCCCACACAAAAACAAAAACAACACAAAAAACTACAAACAACACAAACACCCACCAAAAACCTTCCCCAAAACCAACACACACACCCAAATAAAACCCACAATACAAACACCAACAAACACACACCAAACACACTTAAATAATAATACATATATAATTAAATCTATAATAAATTATAGAATTAAATTTTAAAATAATTATATCCATTATCTATTATCTTAATTTTAATTCATATATAAATTTATATATTCTAATTTAAAAAAAAAAATATATATTACCAAAAAAATAAAAAAAAATATAATATATTTTATATATATACCTAATACCCCCCACACACACTCCACCCAAATCAACACAACACACTAAACACAAACAACACACAAAAACCCACAACCACCCACACACACACCCACCAAACACACACACACCGACACACACCACACACACACACACACACACTCCACCTCACACACACTCACACCCACACACACCAATAAAACAAACAATACACACACACACTCACACACACACACTACACAACAAACACCACCCCCAACACACAATACCCCAAAACACCTCAAACACCACCCCACAAACACACACCACACACACACTCACACACCACACACAACACTCCACACCCACACACACACACACAGCACACACAAAAACAAAACTAAAACCCCACCCAAACTAAACACAACACTCAACACAAACAAAAACTCAAACAAACCACACACTCAAACACCCCAACAATATTATATATCTCAAAACACCAAACAAACTCACACAAACCCTACCACCAAACACTTTTTTAAAAAAAAATTTTAAATTTTCAATTAAAAAAGTGTGTTTGTTTGTTGGTGTTAATTAAAACAAAAACACACCACACCCCACACACACGACACACACACACACACATACCACACACACACACACGCACCACACAACACACACAGATATATAGATATATATCGATATATATATATATATTATAGATATATATATATATATATATATATATGTTATATTCACATAAATTATAAATATATATATATACAGATAAATAAATATTATATAAATTTTATTTTTGGTATATATTGTTGTATTTACACACATGTATATATTAATATAGTATTATGTATATAATATATATAGATATATATTATATTTATATATATATATATATAGATTATATATTATATATATAGATTTATTATAAATATATACATATATATATATATTTACATATATATTATTTTTTTTTAGATATAATGGATGAAATATATATAGCTATTTATATTTATAATATATTTATGGATTTATATATATATATATATCTATATATATATATAAATTATATATTATATATAGATTATATATAGATATATAGATGTATAGATTTTAATATTTTTATAGATAACATATGTATATTATATTTACATATTTTAAATATTTAGATTATATACATATATATTGATATATGTATATATGTACAAATAATATATACATTTATATTTAATAATTTATATTTATATATTTATATATATATAAATTATATATATATAAAATATTATTATATATATGTATACTATATATTCATATAAAAATATATATGTATATATATAGGTATATGTAGATGTATGTATATGTATATGTATAATATTATATATATATATATATAAATATATATATAAAATTATATATATATAAATTATATATAAACATATATATATTAAAATATAATTTTATATTTATATAATTAATTATAAATATATATTTTTTATATATGTATGTATACATATATGCATATAGTTTTATATATTTAGGTATATATATATATTATATAAATTATATATAATATTTATATATATATATATATATATATACATAATATATATATATAATAAATATTTTAATATATATGTATGTATTTTTATATATATATATGGATATATACAAATATTATATATAAATTATAAAATCAATATATATATCATATAAATTGATATATATATTAAATATATAACATATAAAAAATATATATATATTTATTATAAATATATATATATATACTAAACTTACATTAGTATATGTATGTAATATATATA
>NW_028234436.1:2971962-2976962 GCF_977035675.1 Penaeus japonicus
TATATCTATAGATATATATTTATATATTATATATATATATTTATATCATTATATATGTGTGTGTGCTGGCGTGTGTGTGGGTGTGTGTGTGTGTGTGTGTGTGATGCCTTCTGTATATATGTATTTATATACGATATATATATTATATATATATATATTATTTATATATATTATATAATAATATGTGTGTGAGAGTGTGTGTGAGTTTGTGTGTGTGTGGTGTGTGTTATGTATAGTATATAATGCTATTTATTTATATATATATATTATTATAAAATATATATAAATATATATTTGTATATATTTATGTGTGTTGTGTGTGTGTGTGTGTTAGGTGTGTGTATGTAATTATATAAATATATTTATTATATATATATATATATATATATATATATATATATATATATATGATAGTAGAGTAGAAAATCTTTTCTCTCTCTCTCACTCTCTATCTCTCTCTCTCTCTCTCTCTCTTTCTTTCACTTTCCAATGAGGAATATGTGCGAATATCCGTCAACGCTACAAAGGATATGAACGTGAAAAAGTTTAACTGAACCTGCCATGTTCCAGTTGCTATTACAGTATTTGCCTTTGAGCCTTACGTCCAATTTCCTAATAAACGTAAATCCGGGGTTTATATGATTTTGCCAAAAGGATTAGCGATATGGTGTTTTCCGTTCGATCCTTGCGGAAACAAACTCTGTCTGGGGGAGCATGAACAAGGCAATGCGAACTAAAGATACACGATTGGTGTGATATTGCGTGAATATATTCTATAGCGCCCGTCACACATTCAAGATTTTCGTCACGTCAGCACCAAGAATTGCATTCATAGCTCTGTCGTGATGCAGTTTTATGGTCAGTCGTGACGAGCATTGGCGATCGTAAGTTGCATGTTTCAAAAAATTGGAGGCTCGAAGACTACTTATCCCATTGTAGTGCTGTCATGACGCTGTCATGATGTTGTGATGGTCATAGGTCGTGACGAAATTTCGTTACGACAGCGTCACAACAGAGCTATAACTGTCATGATTGCGTCACGACAGAGCTAATAATTCCTACATTTTTTGACAGTTCAGGATAGTGCGTCACGATAACGCTACGTAGACGGCACATGCGAAATGGCAGACTTACAAATGCGTCATGAGAACGTCAAAACAAGGATAATAGTTTTCATCAACCCGAAGGAAGTTGGTGAACGACGTCTTGTCCTTGGTAATCAGTTCTTGCAACAGGTGCTCCCGCTGATCATACTGGATTCTATCTATCTCTTCCTTACTTGCCTTTTGGTTGCCTCATCCTTCTCTTTGTTGCAGGAGATCTTTGTATTTCCCTAGCAATGTCTGGTTTTGGATGGTCTACAACCTCAGTTCAGACAGTAGTACCAACTTCCGCACGTGTGACTTAAGCTGGTACTTGCACATCTAAAGGCTGTAGTGGCCGCCTAATCCGTTTTTATCTCCCGTGGTTGCCCAGGGGGGGGGGGGGTAATTGTGACACTATCTCCACACCATCACGACACCGTCGTGACATTGTCATCATGTCGTGACGGCAAAGATGACCACTAAGTTTCGAAATTTGGAGAATCTTGAATATGTGACGGGGGTTTATTAGGCCGCTTTTACCCGAAACCACGGATATTGGACCACAACCATGTCTTGCCGGACACTGATGGCACAAGGCCTAGGCCGGACAATAAAAAATGCAAGTAATTTGTTGTCCGGTAAACGATTCACTAACTGCTTTCTCTAAGCTTCAAATGTTTCCGGTTATGCAAATGTGTGTGTATATATATCTATATATATGTATATATATATATTATACTATATATATTTATATATATATATAATTTATTTATTATATATTATTCTATACTACTTGATATATATATATATATATATATAATGAAAGTAATTAATTCTAACATTTAAAATAACAGTACAAATGTCTGACCTGACCTAAATATGATTGGGTGAAAGTACAAAGATGTGACCTACTTAACTACCGGTTTTGCATATCGCCTCCAGGAGTCGGACAAAGCACATAGTAAGCAGCCCCCGCTAATTGCAACCTTCGCTGTAGCGTACTTCAGCACCTCTCATTACTGAAATAGGCTACAGTATGTGGAACACTTTCACAATCTCTCTGTATGAGACATCAACATGAATTTCGAAAGAACGGGTGTATTTGTATGTATGTATAAAAAGAACGGGTAAAAAGAAAGATCGGGTTTGTGTTGTTAAATCCAGGGTTGCATATAGAAAACAGGTTGCTTGCAGGACACATTGGCGGGGAACCTGTTATGTCTTCAAAAGTTTTATTTTTGTTACATATTCTTCTGGGTCAGGTTAATGAAATGGGTTGTATGTTGTGAGCAAATCTTTTGTCTAAAGTTTTTTCTCTGAAAAAAAAACAAGCCAAAAGTTACCTCCAAGCAGCTTTCTAGGGAGGTCGGGTGTCAAGTTTGTCGGGTATCTTGTTGCAGATGCAGTGTCCTTCTGTGTAGAATAAAAAAGACGAAGAATTTTAGATTTAAATTTTTTTTAAAAATAAATAAAACCGAAGAATTTAAATTCCCAAACTGCTATCTGACACTTAGAAGGATTAATTCAAAGTTCAGCATCATGTACCAACACCAAAGTTATTTGTAAATGAGTCAGGTGTTCATCCATATTGTTGCTAAATACCATAATCTCATCGACATATGCAGCAGTATGGTGCCTAAGTCCTGGCGATAACACCACGTCGGTCGTTCTTGGAAATATCTAAGGAGCAGCACGTAATCCAAAAGGCATCCTTCGAAACTGCCATCGGGCACTGTCGGTAAAGGCTGCCTGGTGCCTATCAGCCTCCTCGATAAGTATTCCCCAGTATCATTTCGTTCACCTAATGAAATGAAGAAGTTTTACTCAGATAACTGAGATCGTCGAGCCTTTTTCTAAATAGGTGGAGGTGAATATGAGTCTTCAGTAGTAAGTTTATTGATTGTTCGAATGTCCCCTCAGATTCTGACAGATCCATTTGGTTTCTGAACGAGTACAACAGTGTATACAAGACTTTTCGGCTTTATCAGTATTTTCTTGTTTCACGATGCTCGTAGGGCGCGTTCCTCTCATCTTGACTAGTCTGGACCTGGACGAAAACAAAATCTCCGATTCCTAATTTGGTACTGCACTCATCTTGCAGTTGCAACTCCATGCTTATGCCCGTAAGCTGCGCTACGAGGCGCTCCAATACCACGGTTGAATTTTTTGGGATGTGAGGTGGGTGATACTTTGCAAAATGTGAATGGCTTGGCGGAAAACTCCGTCTTGGGAGGCATTGCGGACTTAATGATATACGCAAAAAATAAAAATTATAAAAAAAAAAAAAAAATTTAAAAAAAAAAATATATAATATAAAAAAATAATATAATCAATATATTATATAAATAAAAAATTTATAAATAAAAATGCAGCATTCATTGTTATTTTAGTAAAATGAAATCAAAATACCAATGAACAAGCCCAACTGGAAATGCTTTTTTTTAGTTTAAAGCACTAGAGTCCCTTAGCAACACTATTTCAACGAATTAGTAATCACTGAGTCATATAGTTAAACTGACAAATCAAAGCAACAACGCACCTAAATAAGTAAGTAATTATCTACCCACTGCGTTAAAATATCATGAAAAATCATCACCAAATACATGCATATTCGTAATCCAAATGATAGAATTATATACATAATTACCATCAAAATAAAACAAAGACATGCATAAGTATCGTTAAAATATCACAAAAGGGATACTGCAACAATATCCTCTAAGTAATTCGTAAGCAAATCAAAAGCAAACAAGGTATATAGTTACAGTAATCAAATATTTTCGTTCCTTAAACAATAAGCACCATTGAGATCTACAATAGATCTGCTCAAATGACAAACAATTCCCAAAAAAATGAAATTATCACAAAGACGGAAACCGCTCTGGATATTGTAAATGCAAAAACTCCTTTTATGAATCCAGAAGGTAGCAACCAAATTATGATGTAGCGTCTTACAAAAAGCTTGTAAGTAGTTGCAGAAGACAACAATTCTATTTACTTGTGAGGTCGACCATCACTCATCACTCAGGTGGTGTATGGGATGAATGTCCATCACCTGCATTTATCTTTTAGGCGACCGGACGTCGAGGTAAGTTAATTCACAACGATTTTGATTAAAACTACCGGCTTTTATCAACAAGTAAAGTCCAGAGAGATGTTGTTGGTTCTATGGTAGGTAGCAGAATCTCCCGTGGTAAAATGGTACTTCCTTATAATGTAGGTATAGGGGGTGTGAGTATTTGATATACGAATTTTAAATTACCCGCTGGACTATAGTGATTGGAATAATGTGTTGAAAAATAATTATTTGTTGTATCCTTGATTCCATATATCATTCTCATTTTACAAAACAAATTAATGATAATCCATAATGGGCAATTTTTGTTCTACCAAATGTAAGTGTGCCATTTGTCTCTGTCTGTCTGTGTTCAGTCCTTCCGTTGAGTTTCAATTTCTAATTGTAATAAAGGAAAAAAAATGTCATATGACTACATTAGCAAGTACACCTATAATAAAACAAAATAGCTATATTGCTAATTATGATGATGATAATAACAAATAAGATGATGATAATGGTAATAATAAGGATAATAATAATAACAATAAGAGGAGGGAGAAGCAATTACAGAAGAAAAAGAGGAAATCAAACACGTAGTATAGAAAGAAACGAAGCATTCGGGTACGCTGACCTTGTTTAATCCTCAACAAGCGAGCTTTACAGGATGTGCACGCGTTTCTGGAACCCCAATGCAGAGTGATTCTCTTTAACTCTTCGTGATTCCCTATTGCGAGAGGAAAAAGTCGCACATGTGTTACTAACTTTGCCTCACCTGGGTACGTACATTCGATTGGAAAGTTGTTATCGTTCCTTTTCATGATTTAGTTATATATATAAACAAATATAATGATTTAAAC
>NW_028234436.1:3004462-3009462 GCF_977035675.1 Penaeus japonicus
TATGAAAACTCGAGATATGTTTTATACCTGACGTATGTTGAAACTCGAGCAATTATTCTTATAAATCAGTTGAAAAGACAGACACAAGAGAATGAGAAAATAAAACTTAAGCAATAATACTTCCAATATCAAAAGTCATAGTACAACTGACAGCAATTCATGAGAACACGTGGAAAACAGACATTTCCTTACTCTATTTATCATATCGATATAACTTTCATGAATTGTAGTAAAATGATAATTAGACAGTCATGTAGGAGAGTAATCTGAATCTGAAATAAGTTCTCCGATTTGTTATTTCACGGTTGCGCATCAATGTCTTGTATGTTTTAAGAAGATTGAGATGTCGCTCGTCTCATTAGTTCCTTAGGAGACTAATATTTCTTAAATAACTTACACATTGCAAATAGTAGTAATGCACAAAGACATATGCAAGTGATTTGAATCCTGTTTTATTCCTAAAAGTCTGACTTCCTTGGCACACTAGAAGTGAATACGCCGCTAAAATTAATGATTTTTGACACGTCATGAAGTTTCCATAAATCACGTATGTAAGTTCTATCCTCCCAATAAGCCATGGAAAACTTAGGCTGGTTTCATTCCTCCCACCAGTATTTGTGAGTGCTCCTGAACAACCAAGGAGAACAAACGCTACACACACACACACACAGAAAGAGAGAGAGAGAGAGAAAGGGAGAGAAAGAGATAGAGAGAGAGAGAGAGAGAGAGAGAGAGAGAGAGAGAGAGGAGGGGGGAGGGAGGGAAAGAGCGAGAGAGAGAAGGGGGAGAGAGGGAGAAAGAGAGAGAAAGAGAGATGGGGGGGGGGGGGGGAGGGAGGGAGGGAGAGAGAGAGAGAGAGGGGTGTGGGGGAGGGAGTTATCATCCCTCCGTTATTTTAATTTACAATTATTCTTTTATCATGTATCATTCATCTAAACATAAAAAAAATTCATATACTCAAGATAAAAATCCTTTGCTTAAGGAATTAACCAGCAACTTATGACATGAGGCAGGGTCTGCTCTCTCTTTTTCATTTTAGGGTTGGGAAGAATGCCCTGGATTGAGCCATCTTAAGCTCCTGACCTCACCGAATATCACTTGAATATTTTTTATTAAGTACGGCCATTTTAATTTTAGGCTTTAATATGCAATTTCATCTGAGGAAGATTGAAAAAAAATGTCATTGGTTTTACTATATGTTTTTAATGTGTATCAATCCTTCAAGCTGTCTTTCCACTGATCTACTCCAGTTTTATGTTGATTAATAAACCTAAACCTAAACCTACACGTATTACAGAAAACACCTCATCCTTATTAGATGTAATAATAACTAACAGGTCAGACATTATCCATCATACGGATGTCATCCCGTGTCATATTGCTGACCATGAACTTCTCACACTCACATTAAATATAAAGAAACCAAAGCGACCACCGATAACAAAAACATTTCGTGACCTTAAGCATTATAATCTTCAATCATTCATCGAGCTCATCAGATCTAAAGAGACGATGCTCTTAAATATCTTTTCAATAGATGATGTAGACAAGCAGGTAACTATCCTTACAGAAGTGATTAAAAGCAGTATTGACGCGTTGGCACCTCTTGTAACGAGAGTCGTCAGACGTCCCCCTGCTCCTTGGATAGATGACGACATCAAGAGGGCTATTAAAGACAGAAATAATGCCCACCATAGTCTCAAAAATAACAGAAATGACGCCGCCCTTAAGGCAGATTATAAAATAAAAAATAAAAATGTTAAACAGTTAATACAAAGTGCAAAAACAAATTATTTCAGAAACAGATTCATAGAATATAAAAACAATTCGGATAAAACAAAAAAATTATTAAGTCAATCGTACCTAGCAACAAACACCACACTGATAATCGTACAAGTTCTACACAAAACACAGAGTATTTTAACGACTTCTTTTCAAAAATAGGTAAACTAACTTATGAACAAACAAATACGTCTACATTACAGCAAAATATAAATCAAGCTATGCCTACATCTAATATTTTCAGACCAAAACCAATTGATGTGGAGACTATTATCCTAGTAATAAAACACCTTCGCGAAACAAATGCTGTAGGAGCAGACGGTATTGCTTTGCGCTTTATTAAGGATAGTCTACCAGCAACCGCACATTATCTGGCGGTCATAATTAACACTTCCCTGGTCACTGGTGTTTTTCCATCGCTTTGGAAACATGGAATAGTAACACCAAATTTCAAATCAGGAAATATAGACGACGTTAATAATTACCGCCCTATTACCATACTCCCTGTATTATCTAAAGTTCTGGAGAAAATCATAGCAAATCAACTAACGAATTTCCTGGAGGCCAATAACCTATTATCTAAAACACAACATGGCTTTAGAAATGGGTTATCCACTGAAACAGCGTTATTGCAGATAACTAATAAAATTTATGATAATATAGACAAAAATCAGGTAAATTTACTCACATTATGTGATCTTTCAAAAGCTTTTCACAGTGTAAATCACAAAATTCTTCTTCACAAACTAAGATCCCATAGAATTGATTCTTTCTGGTTTAGTAGCTATCTGAATAATAGAACTCAATCTGTTAAAATTAATGAAATCATATCATCGAAACAACCAATATGTTTTGGTGTTCCACAAGGATCCATCTTAGGCCCATTTACAGTTTTCATAAATGACTTATCAACCATTGCTCATAACTGCCTGCTAGTGCAGTACGCCGATGATTCACAGTTTCTCCATAGTGACTCAGTAAATAACTTAAATACATTAATAAGAAATACTCAAAACACTCCTACACAAGCTAAAATATACTTTGAAAGTAATGGTCTTAAATTAAATCCCAAAAAACTCAATGCATATTCATAGGTAGTCGACAGAACATTGCCAAAATCCCCATCGACACAACTATAGAATTTGAAGGCCACCCTATCAAACCAAACATTTCAGTGAAAAATTTGGGAGTACACTTGGACAGATATATGACATTTGAAACACACGTTGATAACATACACAGGAAAGTAATGGGTACATTAATATTTCTAAATCACATAAAAAATCAAATCACTACGGATACTAGAATCATGGTCGTGCAAACACTAGCTCTTAGCATAATAAACTACTGTTCAAATGTATGGGGTTCAACCAACAAAACACAAATTCAAAAAGTACAAAAATTACAAAACTTTGCTGCAAGAGTTGCATTGGGTAATGTCAGTAAATTCGATCATATTTCCCCATATATACAAAAATTAAAATGGTTAAAAGTTCATCCTAAGTGCATTTATGATACCTGTCTCTTTACCTTCAAATTGATACATGGATTCTATCCACCATGGTTATTCCCCCTACAAACTGTAGGGAACACAGCTGGCATTCAAACACGCCAGGTAAATTCCCTATACGTAAAAAGATCAAATACAGAAACAGGGGCAAGATAGGTACAAATTCGTGGACCGAAAATGTGGAACTTGTTATCAGATAATATTAAAAACATTAACAACTTTTGTAATTTTAAAACAAAATTGAAAGAACACCATTTTTACTCATCAAGTGTAAATATGTATGTATTCATATAAGAATAACCATTGTAATTTATGGAATAAAATGTTGGAATTTGAATTTGAATTAATATGTTATAAATCGAAATCTTCCAAATTGGATGCTATTATTAGAACTTTCACAAATTGTGAGGCATGATAATTTTATTTGTGGATCTGTTGATAGAATATCTAAGCCATGCTTTAAGCAATTCTTGATTTCTATAATAAGTCATGCTTTTTCTGCCATGATCATTGCAGTTGCTGTATTTTGTGTTTATCATAATAATGATGATATCCATTAATTTTCGTTGTTGCGGATAGTGGTGTTAGATATCAATATGAAATAATATAAAATATTCCCGGTTACCTTTACTCTTCAAATAACATATGCCACTTGCATTACCTTATTCAAAGATACACTAAAAATCAAAATAAAGTTAGATAATAACAATAGTAATGAATAAAGAATATAAAAGATTAAGTGAAAGAAAATTAAGACATTGCTCGAAAAGAGGGGAAATACTTAAGAATGGAGTTGAGACTGAGGGAAATGGAAATATTGTTACCCGTGCACTGTCCCCTCCTGACACATGACAACCCATAATGCAGATAGATGGAAGCCATTTATGGAAGGTACTGTGAGTATGGATTCAGCTATTTAGTACAACTATTTTCTGGAAATTTCAATATTAGGTTTAACGCATATGTTTTTTTCCCCATTATCTTTTCCAACCTCCTTTACTTTTCCAGTCAAACAAAAATAGATAACCGGTATCTTTTCATTAATTAATGGAACCAATAAGAGAGCCATAACCGCTTACATCACCTAAAAATGTTACATGAAAGATCTTGCAAACAATTTCTAAAGCTCATCTCATTAGTCATTACCTATAGCGTTAGAGTTATCTTTGAAGGGTTAACCGAGTAATCCTTTTCTTCATTATTAAAAGGGTGGTTCCAACGAAAATTTGAACTGTGAAATTTTACCATAAATAACCCTTACTCGCTAGCTGCCAGCAAACATGCCTCTGGGCTAAAGAGTTGCCAGTGGGGACACAGCCAAATATGGCTTTCAGATGTTATCTTTACTACTGTCCAGAACGAATGTATATCATATAGGGATAAGAAAATAGTATAGTATTTACTATGATGGAAAAAAAAAATTATGTCCTCCTGGGATGGCGCTTGGGTGTGACACACGACGCGATGTCTGAAATGGTATTTGACACTGATCTCTAAATGAGTCTTTATTGAATAGAGTTCCTTCATCCTCACCCCTCACCCTTCTTCATTCATGAAGACAGGACTATATAGCAGTTAATGACGATGTACTCTTTACTTTGACATCTGGCCTCGGAAAAAAAACGAATCACAAAATAAAGTAATGAGAAAGATATACTTCTATCAACATACAATAATTTTACACTGAAGAGAGATTTCCGTTCCCCTA
>NW_028234436.1:3024462-3046962 GCF_977035675.1 Penaeus japonicus
TTTAACTAATTTGATGTTTAGATTTCTTCGTTTAGAAAAGAATGAATAATGACACTTTTTATATCCTGTACATTTAGAATAAATGTACTGTAAATTACGCATACATCCTTTTCGTGCATTTGCCATTCACACACACACATACACACACACACACACACACACACACACACACACACACACACACACATATATATATATATATATATATATATATATATATATATATATATATATATATATATATATAAGCTTGCTGAGATGGTACAGTGACATATATATATATATATATATATATATATATATATATATATATATATATATATATATATATATATATATATATATATATATATATATATATATATAAGCTTGCTGAGATGGTACAGTGACATATATATATATATATATATATATATATATATATATATATATATATATATATATATATATATATATATATATATATATATATATAAGCTTGCTGAGATGGTACAGTGACATAGACAATTTTGTATTTTAATTTCTCTCATGATCTAGTTTTAATTTGATATCGAGTTATTTATTAAAATGTTATGCAACAAATGCCACAAAACAACTTCCCTCGTCTAGGCCCTCAGACCCAGTTACTCATCTGGGCTGTCAGCCAAATCTACTCGTAATAATCGCCTGAGTGTGTGTACGGCTTGCGCGCACGAGAGTGTATTCGTGTTAGTGTCAGTTTTTGATCATGTTTGATTTTACGCCATGAAAAACATTTGCAAAATCAATTCAGGATGAGGCAATTTTTGCCTTCTATAAAGTAAGACCCAAAACACACACACATACATGTCTATATGTGTGTATTTATGATATCGGCAGTCATAGTGATGAGGAGATGGAAAGATTCTGTGAAGATGTGCACGCAGCTACCGATAGAGCAAAAACCCATTTTACCATGATTATGAGGGATTTTAATGCTAAGATTGGAATAAGGGAAGATGGGGAAACCTCGGTTGGGAAACATGGAATAGGCACCAGAAATGAGAGAGGGCAAAGGCTGATAGAATTCGCCGAAGCTCGATCCCTTAGAATTATGAATACATTCTCCGAAAAGAGACCCGGGAGGAAATGAACAGGGAAATCGCCATCCGGCATTAAAAACAAAATTGACTTCATAATCACCAATAGGCGCGACACTGTACAAGACGTAACCGTTACCAATAAAGGTAATGTCGGTAGCGATCATAGACTGATTTGAAGTCGAGTTAAATTACAGCTAAGAAGGGAACGAAATAAGCTCATACAGAAGCAGTAAAGAGTATGCAGTAAAGAGAGGTGGCATACAATAAAAAGGAAATTCTCAAAGAAATAGATTTCTATTGTGACTTATACCAATCATACAATCAACCGCGTATGGAGAGAAACACAACAATTGGAGACGTTCCAAACATTACGGAACAGGAAGTAAAGATGGCACTAAAAGGCAAGAAAAGAAGAAAAAACACCAGGAGATTATGGCATTAGTGTAAATCTTATTCAAGATTCAGGAGAAATTGCGGCAGTAAAACTGGCCAATCTATTTAACATATGTCTAAGCGTCGGTAAAACTCAGAAATCCTGGAAGAACGCTATAATAATTTTAATACACAAAAAAGGGGGACACGAAAGACAATGAATTACCTACCTATAAGCCTCCTTTCAGTAATCTATAAACTGTTCACAAAATCATCACAGCCCGCATCACCGATACATGAGATTCAAAACAACCCAGGGAACAGTTAGGCTACCGCAGCGAATTCTTAGTTACAGATCATATCCACACACTAACCCAAAATAAGAGAGAAAACAAACAAATATAGGAAGCCCCTGTGTATGGCATTCGTAGATTACGAAAAGGCATTTCGTCTCGGTACAGATAGCTACAGTACTAGATGCAATTCGTAAACAAGGAGTAGAGGAAATATATTGCAGATTATTAGAGGATGAATATAGAGGTGGTACAGCGACCATCAAAATGCATATAGAAACCAATACAATACCAATAAGAAAAGGTTTTAGGGAGGGCGACACCATTTTACCGAAGCTGTTTACAGCTTGCTTAGAGGAAATATTCAAGAAGTTGGATAAGAAGGTGAAAGGGATAAAAATAGAACACTTAAGCAATCTAAGATTTGTAGATGACATTGTTCTTTTCGGCGAGTCAGCAAATCAATTACAAACAATTACTCAGAGATATGAATAGGGAAAGATTGGCCTTAAAATGAACATGAACAAGACTAAAGTCATGTTCAACAGCCGAACCCCAGTTAAGCAAACACAAATACAAGGGCGAGGTACTAGAAGCATAAAACGAGTATGCATACCTAGGGCAACCCATTCCATCGGATACATCCTGCGAATGCCACTATGTCTAAAGAGAAAGGTTTTTGACCAATTTGTCCTCCCCGTCATAATATATGGATAAGAAACGTGGACTACGACCAAAGTACTTGAGAGGAAATTATTAAATGCTCAAAAAGGAATGGAAAGGCTTATGCTAGGAGTTAGCTTAAGAGACAGAAAGTGAGCTACATGGATCCGGCAAAAAAAAAAAAAAAAAAAAAAAAAAAAAAAAAAAAAAAAAAAAAAAAAAAAAAAAAAAGTAGAGAGCATTACTTAAGAGCATTAAGGAGAAAAGGTGGCAGTGGGCTGGACATATATATATATATATATATATATATATATATTTATATTTATATATATATATATATATATATTTATATATATATATATATATATATATATTTATATATATATATATATATATATGTATATATATATATATATATGAGACAGGACTACAGGTGGACAACGAAAACATAATGGGAAATACACAGAGAGACCAGGGGCAAGACGAATGACAAGATGGCGTGATTAAATAGCGTATTTCGCAGGAGTAAACTGGAATCAGAGAATAGAAGAGCGGAATAACTGGAAAAGATTGAGAGAGGCCTACGTCCTGCAGTGGAATGATAACAGGCAGACGATGATATATATGTATATATATATAACTATATATATATATATATATATATATATATATATATATATATATATATATATATATATAAACATATTTATATATAATATATATATATATATATATATATATATATATATATATATATACAAATACATATATATATATATATATATATATATATATATATATATATATATATATATATATATATATATATATATGTGTGTGTGTGTGTGTGTGTGTTTGTGTGTGTGTGTGTGTGTCTATATATATGTCTCTCTCTCTATATAAACATATATATATACATACATATATATATATATATATATATATATATATATATATATATATATATATATATATATATATATATATATACTGGCGCTGTTTAGCTGCGGCCAAAGCACTATGTGTGCTTCATATTTGATCGTTTTTAATAACTAAGGAATTTTTAACGTGGGCCATTTTTAGATATATCAACCATGAATGGCTGGAGTATGATTATTTGCCTAGTGACCATAGCGCAATGTGTTATAAGTGGTGAAAACTATAAAAATCTTACTGGTGTTGTGGTGACTAGTGGTGTGTGTGTTGACATGGCTGAACGAAATCTCACGTCAGACAAACGGATAAGCACAGCAACGATGAGATACACAAGTGTTGAACTAAAGAAACTACGGTACAAGTGCGGTAAGCCAAATCCATTGACTGTTTCCACAGCAAAATTGTTAGGCTTATATAAAGGCAGAGGGAGACGGGCAGGCAGAAAATGTAGACGAATCATTTTGACACAAGTATCGAAGAAAACTCCCTGTTATCGTTCCCGTGACATACCCCTTTTTCGCACGCGAGTGCTAGCAACGCCACCTATTGCCAGAAAAATCAAACAAAAATCACCACCAATGCTTTTCATTACAAATCCACAAAGTCTTACGAATGTGTATGAAGAGTTTTACGCACGAGTATTTTCACTGAACGCAGACGTTATTGGCGTAAGTGAGACATGGTTCTCTAGGAACAAACCAGCGAAATTATATGCGTTACCTGGGTATGAGTTGCTACACAAAGATCGCGAGACGAGAGGAGGGGGCGTGGCGCTATATTTGAGAAATGAACTTAACATAAGAAACATTAACATCGGTGTACCGGATAATCTTGAGTGCGTATGGGCGATGATTGAGCAAAACTTTTCCCGCCACGTGAAGAAACTGTTATTATGTTGTCTGTACCACCCCCCAGGTGCACCCTCACACGACGAGTTGCTGGAGCACCTCGTCACCACTGTGGATGCTGTGCGATCAACGTATAGTGACGCTCGTGTAGTAATTCTCGGTGACTGCAATGACCTTGATGTGAACCATCTAACAACACTACTTGGACTTCGTTGTATCGTCACAACACCTACGCACAGAAACTCTACAATAGATCTTATCTTAACTGATGCTGAATTTTATACAAATAGTGAAACAGAACCGCCCATAGGATTGAGCCGTCATCTATGTGTAGTGAGCCGCCCTGATGTCCACACCGCCCTGCCCGCTTACAACGTTCGAACGTTCGGACCCTTCCTAGATTCATCTATACGCCAGTTTGGTCAATGGATCACACGTGAGGGGGGGGGGGGATGTGCTGGCCACGCGGGATGCTGATGAAGCTGCTGACGCGATGGAAAGGGTACTGTTGGAGCGATACGAGGCTTGCTTCCCGGAACGACGCCAGAGAATGCGGACGGAGAGCAAGCCATGGATCACCGCGAGAATCTTGCGACTCATGGACGCGAGGCGACGCGCGTACGACCGGGGCTGTATGAGTCGCTGGAGAGAGTTGTATCACCAAGTCAAGCGTGAAATTAAAAATGCCAAGCGACAAGTAGGATTTCACATACAGCAGAATGATATCAGCTCCCCTAAATTTTCCATGAACGTTAAAAGTATCTTCGGAGGCAGAAAGAAACCCCTCAAAATACCTTTTCTAAACCATCTCACCAATATTGAAATTTGTAATACTGTTAAGTCACATTTTACTAATATCTGTACACATTTACCCCCGATTGACCCAATGCAAATCCCTAGTTTTTTACCGGCCTGCGAGCCACCAACAATAGACAGAATAACTGTGTATAAAGCACTTTTATCCCTGAGAGCAAACAAAGCTTCACCACCTGGCTCGTTACCTAAGAAACTACTACATGAATTTGCATACGAGATTAGTGAGCCCCTCACGCATGTAATTAATTCAAGCATTGAGAGTGGTATCTTCCCTCGTAGATGGAAAGGTGCTACCATTACCCCATTGGCTAAAAAGAATCCAGTTAATGAATTGGGTGATCTACGCCCTCTCTCCCTCACGCCCGATTTTGGTAAGATCTTGGAAGGTTTTGTAGCCCAGCTCGTTCTCCAAGATATCAGACCAAATTTAGATCCGGAACAATATGGCAATCTAAAGGGAAAGTCACCCACTCACTATATGACATCTTTACTTAATACCATTCTCAAAGCCTTAGACAAGCCTAAGAAAATTGCCCAAATTGTCCTTATAGATTTTAAAAAGGCTTTCGACTTTGTAGACCACACGGTAGCTATTAGAGAACTCTACCTTTTAGGTTGCCGTCCCCACCTTCTAGCATTTGTCACAAGTTTTTTATCTGACCGACGACACAGGGTGCGCTACCAGGATACCCTCTCTGATTGGGACAGTATCTCGTGTGGGGTACCTCAGGGAACCCGGCTCGGCCCAGTCGTCTTTCTGGCCATTATTAACAGACTGTGTAGCAAGGTTGATATTCGGGCCAAATATGTCGATGATTTAACTCTTGCTGAGATTGTCGATGTAAAGGAAACCCTTCACTTCACAATGCCAAATCTCCTGAATGAACTTTCAGAAGGTTGTGCATATGCCAAAATGACCCCAAACCCAATGAAATGCGAAGTACTTCATGTATGTCCATCTAAACGACCCATAATGTTCCCTGAACTCATACTAGATAACTCCCCGTTACCTATTGTTAACCATTGTAAATTGTTAGGGATTCACATTAACTCACAATTAAATTGGGATGATCACATCGATTATATAATATCTAAAGCCAGCAGGAACTTGTTTATATTATATAGGGCAAAGCAATTTAACCTGAACCAAAATGTGATTTTCACACTGTATAGTTGGTTATCAGAACAATTTTGGAGTACGCAGCACCTGTGTGGCACCCGGGACTCACACAGGCTCATCACACCCGTTTGGAACGAATTCAAAAACGCTGCTTACGTATCATCTTGTCCCCAATTTATACAGACTATTCCGACGCCCTCAATCAACTTGGATGTGAAACCCTATATCTGAGGCGAGAGGAACTTACACTCCGTTTTGGCAAATCCCTCTTAAAGTCTAATGAATTCAGGCATCTACTGCCACAGTACCTGCACGAGATCCATGGTAGGGTGACTAGGAGGGGCAGGCAATTATTGCAACCAGTTAGATGCAGAACGCAACGCTACAAAAACTCGACCATCCCATATATTGTAAGTCAAATCAACCAACTTACGAGTGACCCATGAACCCACTCATCCTAATTTTATTTAACTACATTTTAACCCAATATATATATTTTATATCATATAACTGTTTGAATAAAGTATGTCCTTACATTTATTACAAACTATTGTAAACCAAGACACTATGTTTTTACATAATGTATCATGTTGTAAACTTTCTTGGATAATAAACCTTATATTATTATTATTATTATTATCATTATTATATATATATATATATATATATATATATATATATATATATATATATATATATATATATATATATATACGTATATATATACACACACGCACACACACACACAAAGACACACACACATATATATGAATATGTATATATATATATATATATATATATATATATATATATATATATACATATATATATATATAACTATATATAACTATATATATATACATATATATATATATTGTATATACATATACATATACATATATACACACACACACGCATGCACACACACACATACACACACATACACACACATACACACTAACACACACACAAATATATATATATATATATATATATATATATATATATATATATATATATATATATACATAAATATATATGTATATATGTATATATATATATATAATATATATATATATCTATATATATATATATATATATATATATATATATATATATATATATATACACATACACACATACATACATACATAAACACATACATATATACATACATATATATATATGTATAAATATGCATATATATACATATACACGTAAATATATACATATATATACATATACATGTAAATATATAGATATATATATATATATATATATATATATATATATATATATATATATATATATATATACATATATATGCACAGGTTTTCTTCATTTTCACTGTTTGGCACTAATTTAATGTATATACGTGAGAAAGTTTCAATGAGTGTGCTTGTTGAGTGAGTGTTCGTACGAATCTTGCGGTTCAGCTTTAGAGCTTTAAAGCGAGGTTAGCTGGCTAGCTCAAGCTATAACCACCTTACTTAGTTCCGACCTCCGCACCACCTCACCTCCTAAAAGCGTACTATGTTGATACTGACTTTTACGGAAAGAATTTCAGAGAAAGTCAAGTATAGGAAAATGAAACTTATGTCCAACTTGTTCCTAGAAGTAGGCAATATTTAGATCACTGGTTAACTCTTGGTGATGTAAAGGAAGAGTATGACAGTTTTTGTGAAATCCTTATTCAATAATTGCCCAAATGACTTGAGAGTTTTCTTAAAAGAACGATCTTTCGAAACTAATGTTGACATGGCTCAATCGGCTGGCCGGTTCAGATGTGCCCATAGAAGAGTAAGAACTCGTAATCCCTTTCAGACTAAGGTTGATTTGGATGAGTCCCCTAATTTAAGTCCAGAGTTTAATACTAAGAATAAATCACCAAGTAAAATCAGCAATGTTTTACAATCTGACATGTGCCCAGAGACAGCCATTATGGACGTTGATACTTTATTCAACAAGCCTGCTGATTTTCTTCTTGACACTGGTTGCTCTACAATTATTGTCAAAGATTCTCTTATTCCACCGAATGCTAAAAGAGGTAAATTTGTTAAATCATATGACAAAAGTTTTCCAAAAATACGTTGCTTTATTAGGAGTAAATTTCTAAATGGGTGGGTTAATGCAGTAGCAGCACCAATTAAGTTTACAGGCATTTTGATCAGGACGGTTCTAGGTCAAAGTGCCAATCAACAATCCAGATCTTGAGTGCAATAATACCCCTGTTGATGACAATGGGAAGGGTGATAATGTCATAATGGAAGATAAGACGAGGGCAAGAGCAAACCTGTGTAATAAGTCTCCTAGTCCTCTTGTAATTTTTTAAATATCCGAGAGTAATCTCTCAAGGTCTGACCGAATTAATGTCCGATCTTGCTGTCCTAGTCTTGATCAGATTAGGAGGAAAGTAATTAGTCAATCTATGGTTACTTTTAAACATAGGTCTGTCAAATAAGAGAAAGTGGATGGACTGATTTACCGCATTTGTGTCAAAAGTAAGAACGTACATAAGGTAGGAATGAAGCAGTTGGTAGTGCCTAGCTGTCCGCGAAATGTTATAATGTCAACAGCTCATGACTCCCTCTTATCAAGTCATTTCTCACACAGAAAGACTGTAGATAAAATTTTCCAAAAGATTTTTTTTTCTGGCCATGTGCAGGTGCTGATATCAAGCGATATTGTCGGTCTTGTCATATCTGTTAGAAGTCCTCTCCCAAAGGTAATGTCCGTAAGGCTTCCCTTGTATCCATGCCTATAATTAGCGAACCATTTTCAAGAGATCTTGTGGGTCCATTAACACCTTCCAGTCGAGGTCACAAATATATTTTGACTCTCATTGATTGCGCCACACGCTTTCCTGAGGCAGTTCCTTTAGTAAATAGACACTGTTACTGTTGCAGAAGCTCTTATTGGTATATTTTCAAGGGTCGGAATTCCTAAAGAAATTCTTAGTGACAGAGGAACGCAATTTAAGTCAGATTTAATGGCTGAAATTAATCGTCTCTTATCCATAAAGGCAATTTTCACTAGTCCTTATCATGCTTGCTGTAATGGTACTGTTCAAAGATTCCATTCAGTCCTGAAAGCTATGCTAAAGAAGCTATGCCAAGATAAACCTCAAGATTGGGATAGATATTTACCCTCAATATTATTTGCCTACAGAGAGGTCCCAAATGATACCCTCAAATTTTCACCTTTTGAATTACTGTATGGGCGTAGAGTTCGTGGTCCGTTGTCTATACTTCATAACTTATGTACTAAAGATGAGATGGATGAAGAACTTAAAAGTACTTATCAATATGTCCTTGATTTAGGATATAAGCTATGAGTCTGCCAAACTAGCATCAGCTAATGCTGCAGTGAATAGCAAGCTTAATAAAAAAAATTTCGAGGGCGATGAAGTTTTGGTTCTACTTCCTTCTTCACATAAAACAACTGGAAGGGCCCATATCCTGTGTACAGACGTGCCAATGATGTAGACTATTAATCAAAGCTCGTGGTAAAGTGTAGCTTTACCATATCAAAATGCTTAAGAAATATGTTAGGCGTGATAAGGAGACCAAATCTAAAGACACAATCTGTCAGATTTGCATAGTATATGACTGCGAAAGTACTAATTATGTCTGCGATATTACAGTGCTAGATGTAGTCGGAAAAGTTAATATTAATCCCAAGTTGAACAAATTTCTGATCTTACTAATTTAATCAATAAAGTTTCTGACGTCTTTTCAGATAACTAATACCATCACGCATGAAATTCATTTGACTACTGATGTGCCCATGCAACATAAACCGTATCCCATGCCTCATCATCTTCAAAAGTACTGTGAAGAAGAATTCGATTGTATGACAAAATTAGGAGTAATTGAACAGAGTACCTCACCAAATTGTTCTCCTGTAGTTCTAGTAAAGAAAGCTGATAACATGTGTAGAGTCTGTGTGGACTTCCAGGGATTAAATGACATCAGTGTTTTTTTATGCTGAGCCAATGCCTCAGTACTAGGTGACTTCGTACGTGACATATATTACACAAAAATAGACATATGCAAAGGATATTGGCAAATTCCTCTTTCAAATGAATCAACACTTAACAGCTTTCGCAACTAGCCATGGGCTAATGGAATTCACTAAAATGCCATTAGGTTTGAAAACCGCATTTGCCACCTTCATTAGACTAAGGAGGAAAGATTTGTTTGGTCTCCCAAATACCGAATGCTACTTCGATAATATAGTAGTTCTTAATTCAAGTTGAGATAATCACATAGTTGATGTCACAGCATTACTACAGAGATTACGAGAACATGGTCTTTCAGCTGGTTCTGGGTCTATTCTAAGTACCGTATCATTTTATAGAAAGTTCATTCCTTACCTTTCAGAAATAGTTGCTCCTGTCAATGTACTTCTGAAAAAGTTTAGCAGCAATAACCTTAAATGGACTAATGAACAAATAGAAAGAATCAGTATCTTTAAAGAAAAACTAGCAAACCCTCCAATACTAGCTCTCCCTGATTATTCTAAGACATTCTATCTAAGAACTCATGATTCTGACACTGGTTTAGGTGCTGTGTTACTACAAGAATATGACATGTCAATGCCTGTTGCCTATGCAAGCAGGACTTTATTGGACCGTGAGAGGAAATGTGCAACAGTAGAAAGGGAATGTTTAAGCATAGTCTGGGCAATTGAAAAGTTTAAATATTATCTGTATGACAAAGAATTTGTCTTACAAACACCAACAGCCATTAACTTATCTAAGTAATATGAAAAATGGTAATGGGAAATGAATGCACTGGTCACTTTCGTTGCAACAATATTCCTTCTCACTGGACTATCAGCCGTATTCTAAGTCCCTAAGCGCGCCGTGTACATTACATGAACATGCCGCGATTCTTATTCTAGAAGCGCGGGTTCGTGGCAAAAGCGTGGGAAAGTCGTGGCAAAAGCGTGGAAAGTATTGGAACAATCGTGGAAACTCCGTGACAAGGGGGTAGGCTTGTCACGATAGTTACACAGGTGTAAAAATTATATTTTTACTGTACTTTTTCTTACCAATACTTCATATGAGCATACTACGTTTGGAAAGTAATATCTATATTGGATATATTAGCCATCATTGTCCTAGACTTGGATTACAAATCCTTTTAAGAAAACATGGACTCTCTGCTGATTTTGAGTTTGTTTACCTTTTGGCGGACTTTACGAAGGAGAGTGAAGTTAAATGAATGGTAAAATATTAAATTTATATGTATGATATATTAAAGATACGCACATATGTACAGTATATGCAGAGACAAAATAAGGAAGATCTATCCATAAACACACGATCCCTCTCATCCCGTTTGTTTTGATTGAGCGTAGAGTGAATTATCGTGAAATGGTTGTCAATTCATTAATTACAAGTACGACTGATTCATACCAAAATTGTACTATCTTTTGTTAGTGCTACGTATGATTGTAGTTTTTTTTATGAATTTGTCGTTTGGACAGTACCATTCATCCGAAACATGTTAACTTTGGAACGGTTGGTAAACCTGAAGCAGCTGACACAAACGTGCCACGCTTTTGCGTCCTAGATTACCGCATTCGGGACATGAATACGACATGGACACATGAACATGACATGGCGACGACACGCAGAAAACGTCCTAGAATACGGCTGTATATTAAAAGTTAATGTAATATAGGTGCTGATATTTTGAGTCGAACTGCTCTCCAGTAAAACTAATTTCCAAAAATCCCTGATTTTAGTCAAATTGGGGGCTTTATACAGAGTTGATTTATTTTCAGTGTATGGCACTAATTTAGTATATATACGTGACAAAGTTTCAATGAGTGCGTGTTCCTATGAATCTTGTGGTTTAGCTTTGGAGCTTCAAAGCGAGGTTAGCTGGCTAGCCGCTCAAGCTCTAACCACCTCACCTCCTATGACTGTAATTATAGCAAACACCTGTCAACACCTGCAAGTGATTGCCGACTCCGACATTTCGATCACTGTGGTAGTTGAGTGGCTGTTTTTGTGTTTTGTGTTATTTTTGTGCTATTGAGAATGCTGTTTATTGTAAGAGGGCCTGCCCATATATACTCCTCGATACGGCTGAGAACTCATGGAATTTTGTGCTGTCCACAGAAGCGCCCTTTCGCCACTCTCCTTGAAATTCTACCTCGGTTGTGTATTGCATATTATGTTCTTATGTTATAGTGTGTCACAGGTCCGTTTTCTCCGTGGAGAGAGAAGACAGGACCGTACAGCCAGGTCAAACAGAAAGAGCACCAGAACAGAACATGCGGTTTATTACAAGGAAAGACATACACACATACAGGACACAATCGCAAAGAGAACAGTCACAGACACATTACCAGGGTAGGAAAAGGTGAGGAAGTCGAGGTCACATGGTGGAAAGGAGACGGTTGGTTACACGGAAGTCGGGTCGCTGAGTCAACTGGGACAACAAATAACAAACAGGAACTCCCACCGAAGTGGAAGGGGACAGATAAGTTAGACGAAGAGTTGGGGTGAAGAAAAACAGTCAGGAAAATGAAGGAAAGTCGTAGTTATAGTAGTTATAGTAGTGGGAGAACGAAACTCCCTGTCTGACTTTTTAAATCAATCTTGAGGTGTCATATCCACTCAAAACCTTCAGGGAGGCCTGCCAGGTCGGAAGGGGAAAAGTCTTGGTTGATTGTAGCTCTTCTTCTTGTTATCTGTAGGGTGAGTAAGTTGAATAGGGTTGGGAGGAAGGGGTCTGACTTGGGGTTGTGTTAGGGATAAGGATTCTTTATTTATTTATTAAATTATAACCAATGCCAGTCTCAGCAACATCTTGTTTGGAAGATTTTGCAGGATTGTTTTGTTGATCCTGCTTTTGCCTGGAGCAGTTCTATTCTTGAAACTCTGAATAGTTCTTATGACATCTGTGGGGTTGATCTTGGTCATTAGTGGATCTGTGGGGTCCAGTCTAGTGAAGTCAGAAGCAGCTTTTGGATATAGGAGGTGGATGTGCCTTCCTATTTCCTCTATGATGGTCTCCTCGAAATCACTGTCAAAGTTTTCTTCTTCTTCGGTAATTCGAAAACAATTTCTCCAGTAATTTCTGAACAGGATTTCTTGTTCTTCTTCTTCATGAATCTTCTGATCCTGTTCGTTGAGGAGGTAGCTACTACTGTTTCCACTTCTTCCCATCAGTTTCTTTATTCCTGACCAGAAGGACTGTGGATCTTTTCGGTCCCATTCCACTTTTCGAACAAGCTCTTCCCACTTGTCATTTGTTGCTCTCCTCCACTGGTTAGAGAGTTCTCTTTGCAAGCTTCTGTATCTTGCTCTCAGGTCTTGTGTCCATCCATGAATCCCTGCATAGTGCTGCAGGTGATTCGACTGTATATTTAGCAGTCTTACTTTAGCTGTTAGCCTTGGATGGGGGATAGTCCTGTGGTTGCTCTTGGGTACATGATGAGCAAGTGCAGCTTCATCATTCAACACTTTTCGACTTCCTCGTCAATCTCTTCCAGTGTTGCAGTCCTCAAGTTGGCTGCAGGCTTGGACTGGAGCTCATCCTTGAATCCTCCCCAGTTAGCCATTCTAAAGTTGAATCTGCTAGAGTTTAGGCTTTTCAGTATTGGATTGGATGATATCTTGAGGATGATGGGCAGGTGGTCACTGGTGCTTGCAGGGCCCGGTTCCATGATCACGTTGTGATGGGCTTGGTTATTGCACAGTGCAATATCTGGTGTGGTTGCTGTATTCCCTGTGATGTAAGTAGGGAAGTCTGGTCCCATGTGGATTAGATCTCCATCAGCAACCATTCTAGCAATAGCATTGCCAACCTGGTTGCCTGCTCTATTGTTTAGCATTGGATGGTTGGCATTGAGGTCTCCCACTATGTATGTGGGTAATCTTCGTCGAAGTAGACTGTACAAGTCTTGCAGTGGAACAATTGCCCTTGGAGGCAGATACATTGTAGCCACTACTATTGGACCTCTGGTCTCTATCTCCATTGCCAGCATTTCATCAAAATCGTCGAGAATCTTATGTTTGATTTCTCTTTGGACTGCTATTGCTATGCCATCACTTGCTTCTCCAGTCCTGTTCCTCTGATAACATAAGTAGGGGAACAGTTTCAGCCTGTCTGTGTCCTTCAAACCATGGCTGTTTATCAGGACTATATCTGCATTTAGGGCTCTATACATGCCCGACAGTTCGTTCCTACGAACCATAGTCCACTTGAGGACGTTCTGCTGAACTACAGTGATTGTGTGATTCACTTAGATTTGGCTGCAGGTCCATCTTCATGCCTCTCTTGGGACTCATCATAGCCATTCCTCCTCTTCCTGTAGGTCTCAGGGTCGAGGTAGGTGATAGCCACACCAACGAGATTTAGGGAGGCTGCCCTAATTCTCCTATCGATGATACTGGCACATTCATCAGATTTCAGCCTCTGATTATTGTAGGAGTATTTCATCCTGCCATTTTTTATGTATTCTGCAACATCATCATCAATATTGCCGTTTGTAACGGTTTTCTCGGCAGTGTACAGGATGACTCCTACAGCTTTGCCCTTTGCTTCCTTGGCCTTCTTCACATTCTTGCACCTGTGTGGGGATGGCACCCTCACATACTGGGGTACTGGTGCAGTGGGCTCTTCCAGTGGCGGCATTTCTTCTTCAAGAACTGGCAGTTCTAGCATTTCTTCTTCTTCAGGTGCTTCTGTGGGGGTTTCTGTAGGGAGCATAACCCTCAGGATGCCTGCCGAATTTACATCATTTGGAAGGTCCATCTCAGGGAGGTTATTTCGCTTCAAGGCTAGCTTTGCTTGTTCTGCAAAGCAGCCTGGTTGTGCAACGTTGGCCAGGTGGGCATGCATCAAGGCAATCAGGGTCTTGACAGCCAGGTTGTTGGGCAGCTGCATGATGAGTGGCTGCGTCTCTTTAATCGCCGTTTTGGTAATTTCGGCTGTGGCTTTGGCTGTCTTTTCGATCGTTTTCTCGACCTTAGCTGTAGCCTTTGCAGTGTTCTTGACTACTTCACTCAGTAGTCTGGACTCTTTCTGGGTTTGGATCTCTTGCTTCTTTTCTACTGCCTTTGTGATCTCTTTCCTTCTAATAGGGCAGCTTCCAGAGAGAGTCCTGTGTTCGCCTCCACAGTTTAGGCATTTTTTTGTGGTGTTCTTACATGTCGTGAACCTGTGTCCGGTCTGACCACATTCACTGCATTTTTCAGCATTCTTCTTGGTACATTTACCCTTTGTATGGCCATATTCGTAGCAATTCATACACTGAATTACTCGAGTGAATCGTTCCTCTTCGATATGGGCCGGGTTTATACTGTAATTGTATAGGATCAGTCCTTGTTCTTTGATCTTTTTGGCAGTCTGTATATCATGGAATCGAATCTTAACAATTCCATGTTGTGGCATTTGATGGACTTCATCGATTTGCTGGCTGAGTTGTCTTACCAGTTCCTCTTTGATCTCTTCATTAGAGTGCCAAACATCAGAGAGTTCAGTTCCTGTTTTCGAGTTAAAGTTGGAATGCCATCGAGGTTTACTTTAATCTTGGTGGTCGAAGCCATGGTTCCCAACGCATAGCTCGATCCTACCACTGCAAAAAGTCCAACAACAACTTTCTCATCAGATCCATCCATCTTTTTTACTCAGATCGAACAGACAGCAGCACTTTTAGAGATACAAGGCAGACAGCAGCAGCAGCTCACCTGAACTTCCCGCGACGCTCGCGGAATCAGGTCATGCAAAGGGTGTTACCATTACGCCCACCTCACCTGTCGCACCTGCCTCCTTTACCTGAGAGACACCTGCAGCTGGAAGCAGCCACTCATGCCAAGTGAGTGACTGTAACAACCATCACCTGGCGATCTCACCTCACCTGTGCAGCTGATAAGCAGTCTTACCTTTGCTGATTATAGGTTATCACCATAACCAACCAGAGATTTGTTGACAAACTTACTATACAGAGAGCTCCGCCAGGTAACCGTGGTTTGCCGCGGCCCTGGCCAGGCCTTCTCTGGTAGTAAGTGCCCCTCAGCCTGAACACTACTCTGGCAATTTGTATCTCCCTTCCTCGGCGCCTGTCAGCTTACCGTTGACAAGGGATACAAATTATCAGTGCTGACTTTTTGTTCGCCCTTTTTCTCCTGCTCTCTGCTTCTGCTTCCTGGCACTTGAAAGGACCTGCGGGGGTGACCTCCCTCGTATTCGTCCGGACAAGGAGCGCAGCCCCAGTCCCCCTTGTAGCAGGTTCGGGACCAGGGAGCGCCTCCACGTGCTAAACCACGATTCCCCTGGCACGTGACGGAGCTGCGCCAACTCCGCCAGGCAGGAGGGTGGGTGTAGGAGTAGGGACTTGGGAGATCTGTATAAATCTCCAAACTCAGTGAGTAGAATAGGGATAGGTCCACTCTGGGGTTCCCTGGTATTTGTCGATCGACACCCCCACGACTGGCACATATCAAGCTTGTGCTGGGGGGGTATGTAATCGTCCGTATTATAGACGCAAAGGACAGCTACATCGTCTTAGCCGAACAGGAGGAAGATGTAGACAAGTTCTTCGTGGCAAGAAATAAAGATGCTCTCTCCCAACATGGCTTCACTCCAGTTCTCTCACCCGAAAAAAGAGCCAGAATGACAGTGGTGCTCAAAGGACTCGACAACTCAATCATCGAATCGAGCACAGATTACATCAAAGCCGAGATAGAGAAATCGGCCCCATTCGCGGTGATAGATGATATATATATCTCATGGAAAGGGCCAAAATGATAAAGGTTCGCCTCGCCAATATGCAAATGGCCACCAAACTCAAAGACAAAGGTGTGAAGATTAATTGCTTCTCCATCCCATCCTGGCAAATACAAATGGAAAAATTCACACCCATCATCCAATGCATGTCTTGCTACGCTTATAGCCACGCTAAATATCAATGCCCAAATAACACGAAAATCGTATGCTCTGAATGTGCACAAGAAGGTCACAGGTTTGACTCGTGCCCTAACAAAGCCAACCCCAAGTGCATAAATTGCCAGGGTAACCACCGCGCCCTCTCAGGGGTATGCCCAATCCGAAAAGCAGCCATAAAAGCTGAAGAAAAAAACAAAGAAAAAACAGAAATAGAGAAGGAAACGAAAACCTACCGAGATGTGGCAAAACACACCGTCTCCGAAACTCTAGATGTAGTCAAGGAAGCTACCCAGATGAACATCCTCCAGCTTTCTGACTCCCTATCAACTCAGATCCTCACCATCCTCCTACATGCCCATCTCCTAAACCTCGGCACCCCCGGGTGTTTCGAGGCTGAACTAAAGAAAGGCCTTGAGCGAGCTGGACTTCCTCCCGTTAATCTTGGCAATGATGTTGACTCACATAAGATCTTCCGAGTAATTCCTGCAGCAAGAAACACTCAGACAGGAGAGCGAGACCAATCATGCCAAAAGAGAAACGACACAAATACCAAGCTACCACCTGCACAAACTGCAGGCCCTACCACTCAGCCACAAGAAGCCGAGAGACAGCCACAGAGCACAAAAACACGCACCTTGATAGCAGGAGCATCCTCACAGGAGAGCCTCGCCAGCAGCACCACATCACACCAAAGGGCGCTCGATACCCAGATTGATATCGTCGGTACACAGGGGATCGAGATGGAGGAGGAGGAGCTTGTGATCGACGAATCCGCACCAGGACCCAGTCACTGTGTGGCACAAGCAGTGCCGACATATCACTCAGCTTCTCAAAAAACAGATTACAAGAAGCTGGACGACGGCACCCCAATCGATCCCAAAGTACTGGGCTTACGTCTTCATGCAGAAGACCCAAAGAAATATAATAATAAAAGCAGGAAACACATAGGAGAAGAAATAAAAAAGGGAGCCATCAAATATACTTTCAATAACCCTATGTTCCAAACAGCAAACTTCGAAACAAAAATACTAAAACATTTAAAACAAGGTGAAATCGAACTAAATTTCAAACTGATTGAAGAAGCCAAAAACCTTAAAAAGATCAGGAATGGGTATGAGGAAACAAAAGAAAGGCCAGAGGATAAAAAGAAAACTAATTAAAATGACAAGGCTTAATATCCTGCAACACAATGTACGACATTGGAGTACCGAAAGATCGAGAGAGTTGGCTAATGCCTATCGGGAGATTGACCCGGACATCATCCTTATTAACAGCCACGGCAAAAAGAGACGGAGGGACTCAAACTCTACCAATACAATACGTATAATTCCAATAAATCCGGAGAACTGAACGATGGAGTAGCCATAGCTATCAAACAAGGCATAAAACATCGTATCATTGACGATTTCCAATCAGAGATGCTGGCAATCCAGATAGATACTGCAGAGGGGCCTATCATCATAGCCACCTCGTATCTACCACCAAGAAGGCCCTTCCTACCATATCCTGATTTCTTGCGTCTACTATGAATCGATAAACCTGTTTATCTCTTGGGAGACTTAAATGCCAGACACCGAATCCTCGGACATAATAACAACAATGAGGTGGGCTCCAGACTGGCAGAATTCATAAACAATGGGCAAGCAATTATCCTTGGTCCACATTTTGCAACTTTTATCACGCAAAATGCAGCTTCCACCCCTGACCTTGTCATTGCCAACAAACACGGTCATCTTAATGCTTACCTAAAACAAGGTCCACTAACAACAAGTGACCATCTGCCGATTCATGTCATCCTCTCTACATCGCCCATCATGGTCCCTACGCAACCACGATATAAATACAAAAATACTAAATAACTCCCCGAGAACCAACCTCGAACATCAACACCACTCTGCATTAGACACCGAAGCAGAAAATTGGCTAAAAGAAATTAAAGAGGCAAAAGAACAAAGCATTCCAAAAACAACCTTTCGTACCATCATCCACCACAAAACAAATGGAGATCTCAACCAAAGGAAAGCCATTTACGAAAACCTAAAAACTCAAGCTGAAAGAACAGGATGTACCACAGAACTAAGGAACCAATATAGGCAACTCCAAATTGAAATCCGAGAAATTGCCAAATCTATCTGACAGCAAACTTGGGACCAATTAACCACGGAAGTCTCCAATAACACGAATGATCCGGCAACCTTTTGGCGGAAGATTCACCAAATGAGAGGAAATAACAATTCATTCTCCCCTTACATCCTGGATGCAAATAACAGGAAAATATTTGATACAGAGGGCAAAGAAAAGATCTTAAACAGATACTGGAGCAAAATTTTTAACATCTCGGAAGAGGAGAATTTAATGTTCAACCAACAACACGAGCAGGTGGTCCTAAGAGATCTCCAACTGTTCCCAAATAAGACCAACCCAGATGATCGAATAGATCTCAGTAAGCTCTCCAACGAAAACCACCTAATTGCAGAAATAACGGTGGAGGAAATTAAAACAACCATTAAAAAGATGAAAAACAAAGCTGCAGGAAAAAGCCAAATAAATAAGACTGATCTCATTAACATTCCTGAGAACTCTCTCATTAAACTTAAAAATATATTCAATGCCTCACTAGCCGCCGGGTACTTTCCAAAACCCTTTAAAGTTGCCATCATCACTCTTATTCCTAAGTCTGGCAAGCCACCAAACAGACCTGAAAACTTCCGTCCGATTTCTCTCCTCGAAATTCCAGGCAAGATATTTGAAAAATTCATTAACACCCGACTAATGAGCCATCTTGACGACCGCAATATATTAAACGAAAACCAATACGGTTTCAGAAGAGGAAAGGGGACCACAAGTGCAATAGCCATTGCATATGAAAATATAGCCAATGCAGTTGCCCTCAAAAAACAATGTCACGTCATCCTCAGAGACGTATCCAAAGCCTTTGACAAGGATTGGCACCAAGGATTACGTCATAGATTAATAGACGCACAAATGCCCGACCCACTCACGAAATTACTAAGTAGCTTTCTGAAAGACCGTAAAGGTCACATCAAGATCGATAGCATCCTTGGCAACGAGATCGACCTCAAAAGCGGTGTCCCACAAGGAAGCGTCATCTCGCCCACACTCTACATTATGTATACCTCTCCTTTGCCTCCACCAACACTCCACCATACGTACATTGCCTATACAGACGATATAACCCAAATAATAACACATCCGAGCAAATCGAAAATAATCATTGCCCTCCAAACCCATAATGCTATAGCCTCAATTAACAAATTCGAAAATGATTGGAAAATCAAAACAAATAAACAAAAATTTCAAATGATATCGGCTGCCAAGCTTGCACCACTACCAATCTTAACTGACAACAACGAGATTCCTTTCAGCCAAAACGGCAAGTTACTCGGCCTCCAAATAGGCTGCAGAGGATTCGCTCCTCACGTCAAAGAGAGAACAAGACTCGCAAACAAACAGCTCACCATGTGTAAGAGATTCTCGGCTTGTACTGAAAAAACAAAACTTCATCTATACAAAGCCTTAATTAGACCTATTTTGGAATACCCACCAGTACCGCTAAACACCATCTCCAAATCGCTCATGTTAAAAATACAGGCGGTACAGAACAAAGCATTGATCTGGGCATCAGGTGCCCGTTACCCAAACATACCCTCGGCAATACAGCTACATGAAAGGCTCAACATAATCCCGATGAACCTAAGAATACATCACCTTGCCAAAAAGACCTGGGAGAAATTAGAATACCTGGAAGACGCAAACTACTTAAAGCTAACACAAAACCACCTCACGAACCAAAACCACTCCTGGTTCCCACGTAGCCTCCCAGCATCACTCGCTGAACCACAGCCACTCTACAGCAGACGATCTTTGCAGGAGCCAGTGTTCCGTAGGAACCGCGTTCCACGCGAAGCTCATAGAGTTGACGATCATGTCAATCCCGACGATCCCGACGTCGACGTCGACCTGTAAATAGAAAACAGAAAAGAATGAAAAAAGAAAAGAGAAGTAGATAAGGAGAGAGATTGGGGTGAGTTCTCACTCCCTCAACACCTCCTCCGGACCTTCTCCGCAATCCTGAAAAGAAAGAAAGAGCAAAAAGAAATTAATGTTTTTTGAAGTAATTATACTAACATGTTTTTTTTTTTTTTTTTTAACTCTAAAGAAAACGAAAAAAAAAATGCATGATAAGGGAAGGTGATGGCAAACAAAACTAAAAAAAAACACAAAAAAAAAAAAATATAAAAAAAAAAAAAAAAAAAAAAAAACATATATATACATATATATATATATATATATATTATATATATATATATATATATTACATATATATATATATATAATATATGATAAGGGAAGGTGATGGCAAACAAAACTAAAAAAAAAAAAAAAAAAAAAAAAAAAAAAAAAAAAAAAAAACATATATATACATATATATATATATATATATTATATATATTATATTACATATATATATATATATATATATATATATACAAACAGTAATGTAATGTGTACAAGAGGTATCTCTAACTCATTCATACCGCCCCATGGGGGGGGGGGGAGATATGCGTGAGGAGTGACTCCTCGTATGCCAAAGGCACCGAATCATCGACCAATAGATGTGGTACTGTTGATCGAGGAACCAGAGCACGGGCATACGAAGTACATTTTACGAGAAAAAAAAAAAAAAAAAATTGGGTATTTTTCATTTTCACTAACTGCATGACAATTACATGATAAGGAAAGGTGACGGCTGAGAAAAAAAAAGAAAAAAAAAAGGGGTATTTCTCATTTTTCACTAATTGCATGACAATTACATGATAAGGAAAGGTGACGACTGAGAAGAAAAAAAAAAACAAACAAACATGATTTGGGATGGTGAAGGTTTTTATTATAATTTATCTATATGTATAAATATATACATAACTATTTAAAAGAGCCTCCTGGACAGTGCACTCTTGGCGCGGCCATTAGTCGAACACACACATGACAAGCAAAAGGGAACGCCCCTTTAACTTTTACACTTCAACTAAATTCATTTTCCTCAGCTAGCTCCCCTTTTTAGCTCTCTCTCCTTCTTTCGTTGGTTCAACCAACTACTTTCCTTTCCGATTTCCGATTTCCGGCATAAGTCCAAGTCCTGCCTGAGTTGTCAGATTAAGTCCTATCTCTGACAACCTCCTCTTATCTCTGAGGAGCCTAACCAGGTTGGCTATGTAGACGGTGTCTAGCTAGAGTTGGCAGGAGTGTTAGAGTGGCCTGCCGCCGTTCCCTATGCCTAACAAAGGTGGCAACCTCCGAGTGTTTCTTACAGTATCCCAACTAAGGGACCCCTTTGAGACCCCGGCCTTCGCCGGGTAAACCGCAGGGTTCGCCTTCAGAAACAAACGGTGTTATCCTAACGCCGAAAAGTGGTGGTAAAGGACAGGGGGGGACAGGTGTGTGCCTACAAGGATCTCTTGT
>NW_028234436.1:3084462-3086962 GCF_977035675.1 Penaeus japonicus
GGTATGCCAAAGTCTATATCCACAATTTGCTTATCACATCCTGCCCTCGCTAGGCGATCAGCATGATCATGTTTAGCGATTCCAACATGCGATGGTATCCACACAAAATGTATAGCATGTCCCCGTTCCTTGGCGCGATGTACATTTATTCTTATATCATTTACGATATTTCCAGCACCTTTATCAAGGGTGTTCAGAGTCTGGAGAGCACTCTGCGAGTCGCAGAAAATTACTCCTGAGCCTTGAGTTAACAGAAAGTCTGTGGCTATGAGTATTCCTGCCAACTCAGTTTGCGTAGTGCTCGCCCAGTCATGAACCCTCCTACAATCTTGGTGCTGCAAAATATTGTTTTTATATACAACATAAGCACATCCTGCTCTACTTCCAGACTGTAGGGATCCATCAGTGTAACATTCATAGTCAATATTCAGAGTTTCAAGATGCTCATTAATGGTTGCAAGGGTGTGTTGCTTAAGTACAGCTGGTGTAACTGTGTCTTTTTTAGGGACATCAGTATAAAATACGTTCAATGTCGACATTTTCCATGGTGGAATAGAACGTCCATATGGGAACCTACTCAAGGACATATTTAATTGGTGTATGGATTTGTATGTCATTTGCAACCATGAATTTGAGGGCGACTCGGCACTGCTATGCAAAGATGAATTCACTATCTTATATTTAAGTTGCCTCTGGAACTCTGTATTATAGAAGGGTTCATTAATTGCTTTGACACCAAAAATAGTATTGATGTATGATATTCTTTCGTAAATAGATGGCAAGTTGAGTTCCTTTCTCATGTTCACAATCCTCGTTGTTTTAGGAGCACCGAGAATGATCCTCATGGCTGCGTTCTGTACAATTTCTAGACAAGTTAACTCTGATTCCTTAAATGATACAAGGTGTAAGGCATGGTAATCTACGACTGACCGTATATATGATAAGTAAAAGAGTCTTGCAATGTTAACATTGACTCCATGTTCTCTGCCAACAAGAGTCTTGAGTGGCTTCAGCCGCTCCCACAGTCTTTTCTTTAAGTTCATAATGAGTTCTGTGTCGTTAATAGTCACCCCGAGATACTTGTATTTGTGACAAAGATCTAGCTCAATGTCATCTATATGAAAGTTTGGCAGTGGGATTGTAAGAGGATTGAGTGCCTTGGTTTTTTCAACTGAGATTATCAAACCGCACTCAGTAGCTTTTGTGGACAGTACATTAAGAATTTTTTGCATTCTATCCTCGGATGAAGTTTTAATGCAGATGTCATCAGCATAACAAATAATGGAATCACTGCCCTCTAGTGGTATATTGCTTAATAGTCTGTGCATTAAAATATTAAATAGCATGGGGCTAAGTACGCCCCCCTGAGGTGTGCCAAGCTCAAACATTTTAGAGTATGTACTTTTGATTCCCCTGAAGAGAACATGAGCTGATCGGTTTGATAAATACATTTGAATCCACGTTAAAAGTTTACCTTGAATACCAAAGCTAGCCAGTTGCTCAAGGATGAGGTCTCTGTTTGCAATATCAAAGGCAGATTTAAGATCGAGAAATACAGTTTGCATGCCTTGCTGAGAATTTGTCAAGTACTCTGCAAAGCAGTGCTGAGTGCTACGTCCTGGGAGGAATCCATACAGTCTTGGAGTTAACTTGGCATGTATGCGATACATGAGTCTGCTCAAAATAACTCTCTCAAGTACCTTGCATAAACATGAGGTCAATGAGACGGGTCGGTATTTATCAGAGTTCGGTTTGGGAATGGGAATGATTAGGCTTTTAGTCCAGGAGCTTGGGAGTATTCCTTGGGATAAGCTTAGTCTGTAAAGATGTAAGAGTGGGTTACCTGGTACCTGAGCAATGAGCCGAAGTACGCTATAAGTGATGCCATCCTCGCCTGGGGCGGTCGCCTTACCCTTGCGAAGTGCATTATTTAATTCCCACTCAGTTATTTCGGCAAAGTCGGAGGGGTCAGTGGCAGAACAGGCTATGGCAATGTTAAAATTCCTATTTATTTTCGTGGTGTTAAGTTTATCTCTTATTCTCTGCGGAAGTGAGTTCAGCTGAGATGTTCTGGCCCACTGATCTAGTAACAAATTGGCCTGTTCTAATGGGCTGTGCAACACATCAATTGAAGGGATTGAGCTACGAAGCAGAAAAAAGCTAAGAATTAATAGTTTAAATGGTTAAGTTTACTTTTAAATTAAGGTCTGTCCTATGTGAGGAGAAGTATGGTTATACAGCAATGTATATGTGTGCTTTCTGTAAAGTAATATGCGTTACCATCAGAGGATATTACAGAATGAAGTATAGACTATCAAATAAAAAACTCTTCATTTATGGGTAAACGCACAATCAAATTCATATCATGGAATATGCGTAGTATTAAGCCTAGGCTTAATGACCTAGAGTTTTATATTCGTAAAAACAATGTCGATGTAATCTGCGTACAAGAACCGTTTGCAGCTGCTACTAACATGAAAATAGCGCCTAAACTCAAAGG
>NW_028234436.1:3094462-3096962 GCF_977035675.1 Penaeus japonicus
TGTATTTACTTAACTGGGGTTCGACTGTTGAGCATGACTTAAGTTTTTACATGTTCATTTTAAGGCCAATCTTCAGACTTTCCTTATTTAAATCGCTTATTAATTGTTGTAATTCATCTGCTGACTCACCGAAAAGAACAATGTCATCTGCAAATCTTAGACTGCTTAAGTGCTCATTCCCTATATTAATCCCTCTCTCCTTCCAATCTAACTTCTTGAATACTTCTTCCAAGCAAGCAGTAAACAGCTTCGGTGAGATGGTGTCTCTCTGCCTAACACCCTTTTTTATTCGTATTTTATTGGTTTCTGCGTGGATTTTGATGGTCGCTGTACCATCTCTTTATATATCCTCTAATAATCTGCAGTATATTTCCTCTAATCCTTGTTTACGAATTGCATCTAGTACTGCAGATATCTGTACCGAATCGAATGCTTTTTCATAATCTACAAATGCCATACACAGGGGCTTCCTATAGTCGTTTGTTTTCTCCCTTATTTGAGCTAGTGTGTGGATATGGTCTGTAGTTGAGAATCCGCCGCGGAACCCGCCTGTTCCTTGGGTTGTTCTGAATCTAATGTATCGGTGATACGGGCTGTGATGATTTTTGTGAACAGTTTATAGATTACTGAAAGGAGGCTTAGAGGTTGCTAATTCTTTAAGTCTTTTGTGTCTCCCTTTTTTGTGTATTAGAATTATTATTGCGTTTTTCCAGGCCTTCGAAGTTTTACCGACGCATCGACATCTGTTATAAAGACTGGCCAGTTTTATTGCCGCAATCTCTCCTGCATCTTGAATAAGATCTACACTAATACCGTCTTCTCCTGGTGTTTTTCCTCTTTTCATGCTTCTTAGTGCCCCATTTACTTCCTGTAGCATGATATTTGGAATGTCTCCAATTGTTGTGTTTGTCTCCATATGCGGTTGGTCGTTTGAGTAGTATAATTCGCGATAGAATTCTTCTATTACTTTGATAATTTCATTTTTATTGTACGTCGCCTCTCCGTTGCGTTTCTTTACTGCATTTGGTTTTTCCCTATTCCGAGCCTCCTCTTTGTTGCCTTAAAGCTGGTGCCGGCAAGCAGAGTTTCGTTTATTTTTCGTATGTTGAATTTGCGTACATCCTCTTTCTTCTTGTTTATCGTCTTAGTCAGCTTTGTTGATTCTATATTGTCTCTGATGTTATTTTCATGTCCCTACGCTGTTTCATAATCTCTTTTGTCTCCACCGAAAGCTTACTGAACTTTTCTTTTTAATTTTTACCCCCTATTTCAAGTGCAGCTTTTGTTAATATCTCACTGAATTGGTCGTTCATTTGGTCTATGTCAAGATCTTCGAGAGCTGATTATTTGTTTCGGCTGTTGATACTGAATTCCGTCACCCTATTCTTAATGTTGATTAGATTAAGGAGAGGCCTCTGTATGAGCTTATTTCGTTCTTAGCTGTAATTTTACTCTAGTCCTGACCAGTCTATGGTCGCTACCGACATTTACTTTATTGATAACGGTTACGTCATGTACAATTTCGCGCCTATTGTTGATTATGAAGTCAATTTCGTTTTTAATGCCGGATGGTGATTTCCATGTCCCGGGTCTCTTTTTGAAGAATATATTCATAATTTTAAGGGATCGAGCTTCAGCGAATTGTATCAGCCTTTGCCCTTTCTCATTTCTGGTGCCTATTCCATGTTTCCCAACCGAGGTTTCTCCATCTTCCCTTATTCCTATCTTGGCATTAAAATCCCCCATAATCACGGTAAAATGGGTTTTTGCTCTATCAGTAGCTGCTTGCACATTTCAGTATTACAGAAACTACTCTTTCGCACACACTGTAGAATTCCCTCACATTCTTTTTGGGTCACTTGTGAACTAAGAAACCTAATCCTGATTCTTGTTTGCTATCCAAGAGTTTACCTCGCTAATATAATAAGTGCCCATCATTTAGTAATTTCTGCTCTTCACCTAGTCTTCTAACTTCGGAAAGACCTACAATATCCCATTTAATAAATGAAAGTTCCTCAAGCAGTTTCATAAGATCAGATTCTGTTTTCAGAGTCCTTACATCTTATGTGCATAAATTCATCATCTTTAGGTGGCCTGGGTCTAACCAGATATTTTTAGCACCCTCTGCTCCAGAACGATCCTGATCGCCGCCGTGACCAGGGCTCCTTCGCTTCCGGAGAATGACGGCCGTTGTCCTGACTGGAAAATCTTATTTAAGAGGGGTGTGGCCTGTTACCCCCACCTGTTGGCCTTATTTGTGCATGGTGGGGGGAGTAACTTTAGTCTTGAGGCTACCATTAATCTCCAATAACACGTTTGAGTTAGTCTCACATGTTATTAGGAGATCTTTGTACCCTCCGATCTATCTCACGACCTTCTGGTCTACTCAAGTGAGAATGGGCATTTGTTTATATATACGTGCAGGGCCTATGCAAAAATACATGTTTGCATATTTATGTGCGCTCCCTTGCCCGCACTTATATTCGTTACTATATATAGA
>NW_028234436.1:3131566-3134066 GCF_977035675.1 Penaeus japonicus
TTGGGTGCCAAGGCTCTACTTGTACCCTTAATAACCGAATAGTTCCTTTTAAGCACTAAAGCACCAACGTCTATATTTGCAAGTTTCACACACTTATCATGGTATCTTGCTTCTGTTGCTCGAGCTAGTTGAGAATGTGTTGCAGCAGTTTTCCATGCCATTTGCAGTTTGCGTAGTGTATCAAAGATTCCGTCCTCATCTTACCTTGTAATTCCACTTTTCAAACCTGATTGAGGGTTACAGTTATGTCATGTGAACAAATACAAAGGAACAGCATTAACAGACCTGTAAATGGCATAGTTCAGTGTATATCTTACATAAGGCAGATATTCATCTCAAGATAGCGGAGATTCTTCAGAGAGAATAGATAGTGAATCTTTTATCGTCCTATGGGTCCGCTCAATCATACCGTCATTAGAAGATGGATGAAATGGTGTAGTATGTGAAGTTTTTATCTGAACCAATTTGCAGACTTCCGAGAATAGTCTATTAGTAAACTACGATCCATTATCAGTAACCAACACCTTTGGAGCTCCAAATAAAGTCACGTATTCCTGAACAAAAGCATTTGCTACCGTCTCTGCTTTCTTATCCGGCAAAGCTACCAGTTGCACTTACCTACTAAGATGGTCCACGATTGATAAAACATAGCGTTTACCAGAGTAAGACTGGTAGAGGTCCATCAGGTCTGCACTGACACGACTTGGGTTCTTTTACCTCTGGCATCGAGTGTAGACATGCATGCCATTTTTGTACTCCTTTCCTTCGTTGACATGCAGAGCATCTTTGAATGTAGTCTTTCGTAAACGATAACTGGTTTGGGAAAAAGGACAGGGATGTTAGTCTGACGTACGTACGAAATATTCCTTGATGGGCACCCATGGGAACATCATGAACTAGGCGAAGAGTTGTAGCACGCAGGTCATTAGGGATGACTAATCTGTGGGTTATCTTGTCCTCTTGGTGTCTAAGATGATAGAGAATTCCATTTTCCATTTCAAACTCATGAATGGGAGCTGATAACTTACGTTTAGATAGTTCTCCTCTTTCAAGATATTCTATTACCGTTTTCCATTGGGAGTCTTTCATTTGTAGCTCACGAAATTCAGTTGGGTCCACATTTTCAAGATCTACAGTTGCAATACTTCTGCTTAAAGTATCTGGCACATAGTTGATCTTTCCCTGTTTATAATGAATAGTATGAATATATTCAGCAAGTTCTATACTCCATCTTGACATGCGAGGGCATTTTGTGTGCCTCTTAAAGATGTGGGTTAATGGAGCATGGTCAGTGTGTATACTGAATGATCTACCGTATACATATGGGTTAAATGCACGTACAAAATTTTAGCCTCGATCTTTAGAGGTTCTTTACGATCAATGAAAATAGTATTAGGGTTACTACTACCATCGCTCAATTGTACGCGGTTAACACGATTTGATTTGATCACCAAGCGTAATTTTCATTTCGTCACATTCTTCTATTAGTTGCTCAAACCGGGATTCAAGGTCGTTGTACTTTTTGAGCAATTTCTCGTAAGACTCCTCAGAATTCCATTGGCCAGCTGCTTTACTTGAACGAGTATTATAACTTCGTTTGCCTATCTTGAAAAAAAAGCCTAATTCATACTTGTCGTGAGTGAGAGTACTACAAGGAGTAATATACATTACCACAATCACGCAAGCACTGGTTCACTGGGTTCAAAAAAATAAGAATATCACACTATACACTTCACTTTTTTTTTTCTTTTTATCCCGGCTTGCTACCAAATTTTATGCACATGTTGTGTTAGTCCTTTTAATTGTCCTTTTATACTGTATATATATTTAATTTTTACATTTATTATTTCATACTCTCCCCATTGTGCATCATACTTATAATATAAGAAAATCACACTTGATAATAATTCATTATTATTATTTCCCAACACCAAACATGTACATATATAGTTTTTCACACTGAGCCTATGCACTTAACCGTGAAATCGAGACTGAATTTTCCATAATTGTGTTACTTAACCTTCACAGTAATGAGTTCTCTCTCCATCAAGTGCAGCCTAGGTCGGTCTGCTGGCTTAACATTTCGGCCAGTCCAAGTTACATTAAAGCGGGGGAGGCCAGTCTTCTGCAAATTCCCGTTTTGTTTTCGTCACAAGATTTTACATGTGGTAACGGCCAAGGTGTAGTTTTCCAGCGGCGAGACTTGCGTAGGCCTGCTCTATGGTCGTTAAGTAGTGGCACCGATACTTCGCATAATTCACAACACCGTAATGATAATGAATAAAGAGAGGAGAAGGAATTCAGGATAGCGTGTGCACGGCACAAAGCAGCCAAAACAGCACAGGGGCAATTAGCAGACGCTACAAAAGGTGAGGATTACCTTGCTCTTCTCATTCCACCTGTACATCCTGCACCAGCGGTATTTTCAAGCCGGATGTTGACATTTTGCTATGTGCCATCGCTCTATGAAAATAGTGTTTGGTAGAGCCTGTGAATCGGC
>NW_028234436.1:3141566-3146566 GCF_977035675.1 Penaeus japonicus
ATGAATCTCTGTAGAAGGTTGATACATGAAGTGGTAGGCATGTCATAATCTATCTCTATGGCCATCGGTCGCATGTTTAATCATGTAAATAGAAATATATATCTTTTAAATGTGGACTCTGCCTCTTTGTACGAGGAAAAGACCAGTAAAATCCACCCCTACTCTAGAGATTGGTGCTGCATAAAATATTTATTAAATTTTCTGATTCTCTGTTGTGTAACTTGTACATTGTTCTTCCTACAAAGGACATATTTTAACGTAATACTTTAAATCAAAACTGAAGCCCCTAGTATCCAATCCTCTAAGTATAGTATTTTTACCTAAGAGTCCAATATTTCTTTGAATTTCTTTAATCATCAACCTCGAAATTTCAGAATCTTTAGGCAATATAATGAGATGCTTAACCACAATTGCCATACTGCTGTTGCTTAACATACCACCAACCCGTAATAATACATCCACTTCAAGTGGATGAAGTTTATACAATTTTACTTTCCTGCTATTAACATTGGGAAGATGAAAATTTTGTTTTTGTTCATGATAAATAGTTAACTTCTCAGATTCTCCTAAATTTCTTGCAGATGACCATGGTTCCCTTTAAAACATTTTACAAGCTATTAAGACATTGCCCAATATCATTTTGGCCTTTGTCCAAATAGAAAATTTGTTCATAACATTGCTTATAACATTACATGAATTATCTGTTAACAAGTGAACATTTTCTTCTGTATATTCTACCTCAAAAGTAGGAGTTGGCCAAACTGTCCGATCTGAGTACAGGAATTTTGGGCCTTTGATCCATGTTGCACAAAAAACCAAATCTAAAAAACCTATATCTACTAACATCTATTGCGATTCAAAAATGTCACATCAAAATCCATCAGTAAAGAAACCTCGTTCAGGGACGCAGCATCTGCCTCTGAAAATGACATCTCCAAACCAATCTCACCCCCCATAACACACCCCTACTATCCATCCCAAACACAACAACCCATTCAGCACCTTCAATTATATACATATATATATATTTATTAAAGGATTAGAATTATAATTAATATACACCCATTTATCCATTTCTGATCCTTCATAAATCATTTTAAATCTATATATATATATATATATATATATGATATATATATATATATTATAGATATATACAATAAATATTTATTTATATGATTATATATGTATATCACTCACGTTGAGTGTAACATGTGTGTGTGTGTGTGTGTGTGTTGATTTGTTGTGTGTGCAGTGTTTGTGGGTTGTGGTGGGGGGTGTGGGGGGGGGGGTGGGGGGGGTTGGGTTGGTGGGTTGTGGTTTATATATTGTCTGGTTTTGGGGGTGGGGTTTTGTGTGTGGTGGGGGGGGGTGGTGGGGGGGGATGGAGGGGGGGGGGGCGGGGGGGTGAGGGGGGGGGGGGGGGGGGGGGTGTGTGTGTGTGTGTTTTGTGTGAGTTTGAGTTTGTTTAGATTGAGATAAATAGATATATCTCTAATGTAATCTTGTTATAGTATTCAGATCTATGAGTATATCTGTATATATTTATTTTTATATATATAATATATTATATATTCATATCTCAATATATATATATGTATGTATATGTATATATATACATAGTATACTCTATAGCTTACATATCTATTACTACACAAGAATCTATATATATATATATATATATATAAATACATAATCATAATATTAAAAGAATGTATTCTATAATAACAAAACACAACTCATACACTTGATAACAAAAAAAAAATAACCTAGAAGTTCTATTCTAAATATTCAACTGTACAGACATTAGATCTGTCCAAAAGAATTGTCTCTGTACCTTAATGTCTAATTCTTTCAAGAACATAGGAATGTGCGGCGGATGTGTAGCAGCGTGACGTGAGAGTGCGAGGGGTGGGCTATGGGGTGGGGTGGGGGGGATATCCCGTCTACTGAGGTTTCACTAAGAGATGGGCAGCCGTCATTTCTAGCCCAGGCATGTTACCTTCTTAATGGGGGATACTCTATATTTTGCAGCCAGTATGTCACAACATGCTTCATTAACCTCTTTTGAGACAACTTTGAAATAGATTATTGAACCATAACTAACGTCACTGCCATCTGAGAAACAATGCATTTCACATTTAAATTCACCTTGGTAGGGATATATCTATATATGTGATGGTGAGAGCGAGCGAGTGAGGGTAGAGGTCTAGTATTGGTGGGGTGGATAGATGTTTTATGGTGGGGGTTTCTCTTATACTCTCTCTTATAGATATCTCTCTATGGTTGGGGGGGTGGTTAGGGGGGGGGGGGGAGGGGGGGGGGGTATTGATGGGATATTTGCTAACACAAGGCGGCGCGTAATAGTAATGGGGGGAGTCAGCACAGGCTTTAAACAATGCTTAATTTCATTTTGCTTTGACCCTTCTGAGCTATTTAACCAATGATTCACTATGACAAGTGCTTCGTCTAAGGAGGGCGTGGGGGTGTGAAAATATATTAGGGGGTGGTGTGGGGGTGTACATTTCTTTTCTTCCAGTGTAGTGTTGATATTTCCTTATCTAGGTGAGAGTGGCTCCTTCCTTTTGTGGGACTAGGGGTGGGGGAGTGATGGACTTGGTGGCGGGCATAGAGTGTATAGATCGTTATGGTGTTTTATATCTGGGGAGTGGGGGTACACAGATTTTGTAAGAGAATCCTTGCAGGTAAAATGAAGGGACTGAGAAAGGGGGAGTTGTGTTGTTAGGGATGGTGCATGGGGGATTGTTGTTAGTGGATTGTAATGAGTCGCACGTTGAAGTAGTGTGTGGGTCTTTAGTGGTGATGGTTATCCAACCTACTGGGTCAAATATAGTACTAATCAATAGCAGAATACCTCCTGTAGTGCTAGGCACTTTATCAACAATTTCTACCTTGTATGTGAAGCTAACTTTTTCCACTCACTAAAATAAATCCAATAGGTGGTGATTAGTGACAGAGGTAATTGGGGGGACGTGTGTAAGATGAGCGAGGTCGTCATGAGATTATTGATATTTGACAGGAGATAGAATGTACTGGGGTGTTGTTTTTGAAGAGAGAGAGTGGGAGAGGTGGTGTGTTAAGTGGGTATTTCCACTCGGTGTTTCCCTTCAAGATGTATCTCTACCATGTTTTAAGATTTACTTTTATTTGATACAACATCAACCAAAAAGTTTTTGTTGAAACACCTATCTTTCAAATAAGAGCCATCATCTTTTCACAGAGAATCCATACCATTAATCATCTCTTTAGCTGCTTCAATTGTGTGAACACTTTTCAAAAAAGCATTAATATAAAAATTGTGTTCAATACATTTTCTATGGCATGGTCATACTGAATTCTTTCATCATCCATATTTGCACAAGTAGGTGAGCTTGTGGCTCCAAATATATAAACTTTCATTCTGTACTGAACTGATATCCTTTTAGGTCTCCACCAGGAAACCATAAAAACCTTAAGAAGTCCCTGCCCTCTGCACCGATTTTTACTTGATAAAACATGGATTCTATATCTGTCATCATTGCTACTAGTTCCTGCCTAAAACGATCAAGTAAACAGTCTAAATTAATAGACATATTTGGCTCAGGTAACAATTGCTCCTAGAAAATTTGCACCACAATCAACCACTTCTCTAAGCTTATTTTTACGATGATGAAATACGCCGTAATGGGATAAATACCAAGTTCGGAGTAACTGATCATTAATTTCAGTGGGAGGAATATATATATATATATATATATATATATATATATATATATATATATATATATATATATATATATATATATATTTAATCCTTATCAATTAAATTCTGCATGAATGCATTATATTCTCTGGCAAGTATACTCTAATTTCCTCTTTGGACAATGCAATCTTTTCTCTGTAACTTCTAAAGTGTTGAGCAGTACATTTATTTCTTTAAGTGTTAGACATAATGAATAATGGCCTCCTTCAAATTTAATACTGCTTTCTACAATTTGCATAAATTTATGATCTTCTAATGACATATCCTTAGCATCATCAATTACACTTTTAGGAGAATCCTTATTTATGTAATTTTAAATTCTAAGTCTCTGAGTTTACTCATTTACTCACGTGTACCGTTATACCGTACCTAAGTATGTTCCATATAACTCAACCTAACCTTGTTCTTGTGGCATAAGGGCTACCAGCTGGTCCAATCCTAAGTTCTAATGGCGTATAAGCATCTCTAACATTAATTCCGATTAACAATTCCACTTCACCATTCAACTCTGGCAAGTTAATGTCATTTAGTTACGGCCAGCTTTTAATCCAGTGTATCATATAATCGATACTGATTGGAATTTTGTCATTGGTGTCAACACCTGAGAAGGATAAAGTAATTATAGAAATTAAATTCATTACCTCTAGATTTCTTAGCAGGTATGAGTAAGTAATATTTGTACTCCCCATGGTGTTTACATAAAGTCTATATTTAATACCCGAGTAGGACAATTTCTTGCGGAGAGACCCAGCATAAAGGCAAGCAGTAGAACTTGGTTCAAGAAAGGCCAATGTTGAAACTACTTTTTAAATGTTATGTACTTTAACTTTAACTGGTATTGTTCCCAGTGTGGCATTCATTTCTCTGCTAACATTATTCACTTTGTCTACAAAACTCCTGCCTTCAAAATTATTCTGATTATTTCCTTCACTCATATACCGATGCTACACATGTTATATTTAATTGGTTTGACACAAAAGTTTAAAATATGTCCTGGTTATGTACCATCCAAAACATAAGGTATGTGATCTCAAAAATTCTATTTTCTCTGAAACATTCAGATTGTGAAAGTTTTTGCAATCCTCAAATTCATGAGTATTCCAACAAAATCTGCAGTTACTCATAGTTTTTGCCTCTGTATTCGCTGACCTTCCTTAATCTGCAACTGATATAAAAAACAAACAATCCTAGGGTCAGAACGCTACACACACACACACACACACACACACACATATAT
>NW_028234436.1:3159066-3164066 GCF_977035675.1 Penaeus japonicus
TCGGTAGAACGATGTGTGCCACCCACAGCATTTTAGTTTTAGTTCAAACCAAAAGTGATAGTTATAAGCACAATATTTCTAAGAACTTCCCATATATTCTCTTACTCTTGATTAACTCATCTCACAATTTTGTTCACGAACATTCTGGACACTACGACTGTGTCAAGGTGTAAAACGAATAATAAATTCAGTGCCACCGAAAATAATGATTTTATCGCCCAAAGATTGTTGAAGCATTTTCTCCTGCGTCTTCTGAGACCTTCAGTGGTTCACGTAAACCTTTGCAGGTTGCCGCTGTTGCCCTCCTCTATCTGAGAAGCTTGTAGTTCAAGATGTCACTCGCAGGTCGCTGCAAGCAACTCCCACCTTTTCTATATCTCTGTTAAAAAATCTACTAAAAAAAAAAAGAAAAAAAGAATAGCATAAAGAAAAAGGTTTAATTATGCACACTCCCCTCCCCCCACTCTCTAATCGTCTTTATTTCATCACTACTTTTCTTTAACTCTCTATGTAAGAGGTTATCAAGCAAATTAGCGGAACGCCAACAACTATGAAAAGAGTCTCCGAATACTGTCGCCCAAGCAACACTGCGGTACGGGAGCTCACCTGTAGCAGACGCCAAAAAATACCCAGAAGAAACAGGAAGGCCGTCGTTTCCCACAAACCAAGAGTGTGCACACCCGTCGAAGAGGACAGCCGGACACCCTTAAGAAACAACATGGAAGGCGGCCTGCAAGATGCTCGACTACAGTAGCCAAGGACAAAACCCAAAATTTTAGAAAACAAATACGACCGGAATCCGAAACATCCGAGACGTAGGAAGAGGACCCGCGGCCAACGAAACCACCTGAGTTTGAGGTCAACCTGAACCTTCCAGAGACAGACGAAGACGTTCGCCCTTGGAGGACGACTTCAGCATAACGACTTGAGCCAATGTATATAGTCGAGCGATATGCGAGACATGTACTAAAAGCACAAGGCGATATGTGAGGATGAGAAGAGGCCATATGGTGACATGTGATCTACTACAAAGAAGGAAAGCGAAACAGAAACCTATTATTATCCCACGACTTTCCTCTTCCCTTTTTCGCTCCAATCACACTCACCGACTGGTCGCTCTTGAATTCGCCGCCGCCACGACCTTAGAAGACGTCCATACATACAGCCACCGTAAACTACCAAAGTAGTTATTGCTTATTCCCTTGTCCCTTGGTGCCATTATATCTAATAAATGGATTTTGATCCGAATTTTGATGAAAGCCTGTTTGTGATACCCCTCACAGTGTTTGTTTATATATATATATATATATATATATATATATATATATATATATATATATATATATATATATTATATTTTTATATATATATACACATATATACAGATATATGTGTAAATATACGTATATATATATGTATATATATATATATATATATATATATATATACATAAATATATGTATATGTATATATATACATAAATATATGTATATATATACATATATATACATATATATGTATATATATGTATATATATATTTTTTTACGACCACTTCCCCCTATAACTACTTTAATTGGCCTTGTACGTGCTGAATCAATTTCATTTCTTTGTTCTAAAATCATAACACCCAATTCAACACTGGGAAATGGTATAATAACAACTATGATCCAATTACATGTAGATACAAGAGCATTAATTGTTCAACTTCGGATAATGAAACAGTTATATATAAAATTCTTTTTCATTTAACAACACACAAAACTAATAAACACAGTATGAAACTTTAGATAACTGATACAAAACCAAATAGTACAATATCTTTCACTAGTACCTCCAACCGTATTCACTCGTAATAATTCCAATTCCCGTATAAATGGATTTTCTAAACACTATGAGACAAACATTAACTTTATTAGTTAACAACCTGAGTAGGCAAATCACATCATATAGTATAGAATTATTCATTAAACCTTCTTTTCGTCGGTATTTCCCAGTTGTAAACAATGGATTCTAAAACCAATGTGGGAACACATTAACTATTTCCGTTAATGCCACAGTAATCCTACCACTGACATAAAATACATCCACCAAATCTTGTAGCTGAACTTATCGAATCCACGATAAGCATCACAGGAATCACAACTTGGAAGAAATAAAACGACAATCGACGGTAATTTTTTCCGAATAACACCGCGTTACGAAATACCGTAAATGTGGTATCGATGGATTCCTCTTAACCTCTACTATTCATATATAGTGGAAATAATGCGCGATTCCATCCCTGGACCCCACAATATGTGTCCCTTTTTTAAGGCACTTCGTGCTAACTCGTGCTACTTCGGGGCATATTTCGTTCGCAAAATCTGAACCCAATTACCTACCTAACTTTGCCTTGTTTTGAATTAGGGCACTTCGTGCAACATATCTTGTGCAAAATACCCCGAAAACCACCATCCTCGCCCAGAAATTCAAACATGGCTGTGTTTACGTCAAAGACTATGTAGGGAAAGATAGGAAATCTCCAATACTATATTGATAAAAAATGGCAGCCGCTACACTACCGCCACCTATTAGCTTGACACATTACTACAATATTTGCATGTCAAACTATTATATTTTTACATTACTCATTCGTAGTCTTGTGATATCTTTTAATATAATTTGATTGATTTAAATCTTATTTCAACTTGAGAGAAGTGTATGCTGATGACATGTTTGTATTTTTTATTTTTTTATTTTTTATTTTTTTTTGCTTATGTTCACTAGATTTTTTTTTTCAATTATTTTTGTTTTCTTTAGTTATATAATTATACTTAGTCCATCGCTTACTTTCTTCTATCAGATGAATAAAGATTTAATCTCTCTTTAAAACAAAAACAAAATAATTGCAATGTGGATAGTTAAGAAAACACTTTGATTTTTCTTCAGCTTTATTCATGTTCTCAGAATGCTCTGACATGAATAATATTTACATGCAAGACATAGACATAGGAAATGCATCATGCACCTTTATCTAAAACGAATACACAATTAGAAAGACAAGTTAAAACCAAACTTATATATTAACTGAAGAATACAGACGCGGAAAAAAATACAAATAAGAATAAAAAAAAACTTGTAATAAAGAGAACAAGTAAAACAATTATATCTATATATATACATGTATATATCTATATATATATATATATATATATATATATATATATATATTTATATATATATTTATATATATTTATATTTCTATATATGTATGTATATATATATATATATATATATATATATATATATATATATATATATATATATATCATGCCAAATGATAAAAAGTATGATACAAAATAATCATGCTCAAAACAAACACACAAATAAGAAAATATAGTGCACTCAAAAACTATATAAGTCAACAATCAAATGATTACACAAAAGAAAAACAGAACAAAACAAGATATCATGCAAGACAAACACTGGAAAAAAATGGTGAAAATATGCATACTAATTCACAGAATACATACCAAATTCTTTTTATCTTTGATGACAACCCTTTCTGCAAATAAAAAAGTCATTGATTTCAAATCATACTGCATTACTGATGCATAATTTTGATTATTTTCCTTTTTTTTTCCTCCGTCATATCCACTGTCATTACATTTTATTTTGTTGTTTAGTTTCCTGTTATAAAACTTTGTAAAATAATATAGCCATAGCTTAATGTAAATGCAAAATATCATATTTTTCAAATTATCACACAGATTTAAGAGGATAATATCTTTTGCATTTATTACATTAAAAAGCTTTCTCTTCAAATTTTCTTCATGCATAAGTTTTTCAATATTTTCTACAAACATTGTCTCAATTTCTTTAATAAAATTAATGATGGTATTATATGCATAATATAAATACCTTCCCTCATCTCCATTCTTTAAATGTGTATACATATAATTTTGTTCTGAATCAGATTCAGATATTTGAAGGACATCATTACAGTCATTGCAATTGTGATTTTTAAAACATTTATGACTATATTAACATTTATAACTATATTATTTTCTATCTCACACTGATTAAAATTAATATTATTATTACTAGAACTAACCTCTTCTTGATTAAATGATGCAAAGTAATTTCCAAGTTCATTGTCCATTTCTTCTGGATTAAAAGTGGAAAAATATGTTGCAAGAGCAGTTTTTCCCTCACTGTTGTCCCCAGACATATGCTCTTGAATATACATATTTTCTTCTGGTACATTATCTGAGTCATCATTATTATCTGTTGAATAGTTTTGATTTAAATCATTATTGGTACCTTTTCCATTTCTGAAATACTTCAAAATTTCACTACCATCTTCTAAACAGATACTATTTATAGATTCCTCCCAAAAATTCCTATTCATAGATGCTTTTAAAAAAGTAACAAATTTAGGGACAGTTGTGTGTCCGAATTTCCACCAGCATTTCTAATTGAGCTAAATAGGTTTTCAAGTGCATCTTGATTAATTCGGTTTGTGATCAAATATTCAAAATTATTATTTAAGTTAACATCTTCCCATAAGGATATTAAACTGCAAATATTTAATTTCCATCCTTTTATGCATGGAAGTGAATTTTTAAATTTCCTTGATGAAACCCAAGTGCTTAAGCTCAGCAAATTACTAATTTGTGTATTCTCCTCATTTACTGCACATTTGTTTTTGTTTTCATAATGATGAAGTTGAGCACTATTAAAAATATCAACTAAATTATCCATGTTATTAATAAATTCAGCAGCTGCATTGGCTTCATCAGGTAAAGCTCCCAGATGTGCATAAGTATAAATTCCTGCTGCAACACTTCTGCAAAATACGTGACTGGCAAAAGAGACACGCGTTTTATCAAAAGTGTTGCAGAAAATATGCTTATCTGTTAATTTTGGGGCAAGACGCAAATTCCTTTTTCTATCTCTTAGGTAAAATTACTCTTTATATTTCCACCTTATAATTGGTCCATTTACCTCAATATCTTGC
>NW_028234436.1:3196566-3206566 GCF_977035675.1 Penaeus japonicus
GGGTTGGATAAACGGTTAAGCCGATAAGCTCAATAATTTTTGATATTGGCTGTCAACACAGATAACTATTCAGTATCACTGATCTGCTAATATTAGCTAGAGAAATCATATAAACTGAATCTTTACACAGCAAATAAATATGATGGAAGTATGGGTTATTATTGCGCCATTACCAGTCACCTCGTTTATTTAGCTGTTAATTGGGCAGGGTCATTAAAAGGATATGCTAAATGATCATCTAATAGTAGCAGTTATAATTGTTGTCCTATCTTAGTCAGAGGTAGGAGAGGTATTTGGCATCTTGAATTACTACTGTGATTATAATTGTAATTGAATGAAGCTGGCCCAATGACTCATTGTTCTGAAACTTTGACATACTTTTTACCACTGCCATCTTTCATATCTTCTTTTTCTAAACCTTCCTTTGCCTAATCTCACTTATTATTTTCTAAACATTATATTTTTCCATGGGGATTGTTCACACACAAACACGCACGCACACGCACACACACACACATACACACACACGCACGCACGCACACGCACACACATACACACACACACTCGCATGCATATACGCAATGTTTTGCACTGAAAGCGTATATAATGTACTAGGCAAGAAACAGAATACGTCCATTAACATTAATGTTCCCGCTTTTTCTCATACCACCTCCGTTACACCGATAAACGTCTTGCTTAAATGTAATACCTCCTTGTCGATGCATAGTGGAAGTTTTCCTATCTTTTTTAAACTTACCTGTGCTTATCGAACTATGCAAACAATTATTTTTACCTATGTTGCTTCGAAATACAGGTAAAAAGCGTTGTGTCATTATCTCCTTCCCAGAGGCTATAAAGTACAATGCATCATTCACAATTATAAAAGAATATGTTTTGCGTTATTTATATATATATATTTTTATATATATATATATATATATATAGTTATATATATATATATATATATATGTAGATTTTATATATTTTATATATACTACTATATATATATATATATATGTAGATTTATATATATATATATATATATATATATATATTATATATATATTAGATATATATATATATATATATGTATATATATATTTATATTATATATATAATATATATATATATATATTATATTATATATATATATATACTATAAATGTAGATTTATATATATATATAAATATATATATTATATATATATATATATATATATATAGATATATATATATTTATATATTATTGACTATATATATATATATTGATATATATATATTATATGTAAATTTATTAATATATATATATATACATATTATATATATATAATATATATATATATAGATATATATATATATATACATATATATATATATATATGTAGATTTATATTTATATATATTATATATATATATATATATATATATACACCCAACATTATTTACCGACCCACTTCTCCTATACTTAGTATAATTGGCCTTGTCCGTGTTGAATCCATTTTATTTCTTTATTCTGAAAACTTATAACCTGATTCAACACCGGGAAGTGGTGTAATAACATTTCCACAATGTCCTTTTTATTGTGACAACTGTGATCCAATCTTATGTTAAGATACAAAAGCATTAATTGTTCAACCTCGGATAATGAAACACTTCTATTTATAAAATTCAAAACTATGTTAAAATAAATATGTCTTCTGCATTTAACAAAACATAAGAAATAAATACAATATGAATCTTCAGATCACTGATACAAAACTAAATAGAATATCTTTCAAAAGCACCTCCAAACATGTTCACTCGTTATAATTCCAATCCCCGTATAAATGGATTTTCCAAATACTGTGAGACAAACATATACTATTTTAGTTAACAACCTGAGTAGGCAAATCACAACATCACACAGCATACAAATATCCAGTAAACCTTCTTTCCTTATCTCCCAAGTGTAAACAATGGACTCAAACCCAATGAAGGAACACATTAACTGTTTCCGTTAATATCACAATAATCCTTCCATTGAGATCAAATACATCCACCAAACCTTGTACCTGAACCCATCGAATCCACGATAAGTACCACAAGAAACATAACTTGGAAGAAATAACGCTACAATCGACCAAACAAAATATTGAGAGACGACACCAACTATCACAGCCTGGGTTCCCCATTGTCTCTCTCGAATGTAAACAAAACACTCCCGATTAGGAAGCTTGGTTTGCGCATCTCGCTCTTCACTTGAAACAAAAGCAGTATACATTACATAAAGTAAATATAACAAAACAATTATAATTTCTATATTAGGAATCAGGGCGTAATAACATATATATGTATGTATATGTATGGTCTATATATACATAATTGATATATATATATATATATATAATATATATATAAAATATATATATATATATATATATGGTGTGTGTGTTTGGGTGTGTGTTTGTTGTGGTTGTTGTGTGGTATTATAAGTATATATGTTATATAATATATATATATTTATATATATATATATATAGATTATGTGTGTGTGGTGTTGTGTGTGTGTGTGTGTGTGTGTGTGTGTATATTATATGTATGTTATGATATTTTATATATTATATATTTATATCTATTATATTTTTATATATACATATATGTATATTTATATATATATAGATATATTATAGATATATATATATATATATATATATATATGTATATTTACATATATTTTATATAACATATATATACTATTTTTAATAATTATGTATATAATATATATTTAATATATATATATATAATATATATATATATATATCCAATTATCTATTTATCTATCATATATAAATATTTATATATAGATTTATTTTATATATATAATAGATATATATATATATATATATATATATACATATTATTGTATATATATATATATATATGTATATATTTTTTAATTATAGATAGATATAACTAAATATATATTTATAATAATAAATGATATATAATATATATATTAATATATGTATATATAGCTCTATATATAATATATATATATATATATTTATATATATAATATATATATATGGTACATACATAAATGGACATATGGATTATATATTATTAAGTTTTTTATATATATTCTGATAATATATATATATATATATATATATTATTATTTTTATTTATATAATATGAAATATATATAAAATACATACAGACATACATAAAAATATATATATGATTTTATACATTACATACAACAAAGATAATATTGATAGATATAATTATATATTATATATATATATTTTTTATATATGGTTTTCTTTTATATATATGTATGTATATCTTATTATATATATATATATATATTTTGATAGATATATTTATATATATATATATATATATATATTTATATATTTAGGGTATATATATATATAGATATATATATAATATATATATATATCTATACATCTATACATTACATACTTTTGTTATAAATTATATATATAACAAACATTATATATAGTATTGTTATATATATATATATATAAATATATTATATATATTTATATATATATATATATATATATATTTATAGAATATTTGTAATATATCTATATATTAAATGCATAAATATATATATATATATTATATATATTATTTTTTAAACTGGTTATATACAGGGAATATTGACATATATATTAATATATATATATATATATATATATATATTAAGCATATATATAACATATATATATATTCAGGGGTTTGATATATATATACAGGGTAATATATATATATATATATATATATATATATATATATCTATATATATATAAAAAAAAAAACTATTTATATATATTATATATTATATACTGCACTGTATATGTATATACATACATATTATGCGGTACTAATTGTTTGCATTAGTTATAGTCTTATTTAGTTGTTTAGGTATGATTAAAAAACAGTCTTACCTTGTCAGTGTTAAACAGCATTCACAGCAACAAAGATGTCACTCCACATAAACACCGAATTCATAAATCACATATTTTTTTCAATTCTTGCAGTCATATATCTATAGTATCAAAGCAAATAATATATTTTAGATTTTTTCATGAAGAATACCATACGTAGGTAAGTGGAAAATCCGCAAAAATTAAGCAGAATAAGCAGAATAAGATATCGTTAAAAAAAAGGCTAAAAAACTAATATTTCCCAGCTTTGGAACTACTGATTTCAAATGTGCTTACACACAAAAATCTTTTATTCTTTAATGATCGCTGTATCTTTAGTGTGTGCAGAAGAATGCGTAAACTAATGACAACAGCAGTTGACCCAGATGATTAAAATTAATCAATCAGTTAATAAAACAGTTGTCACTTACCTATAATTGTGAAACGTGTTAAAACACAAATATACTCACAATCGACAAGCCAAAACTCTTCTGTCATATAAAACATGCCGTCCTACATTTCAACGTTTGATGCATACTGATGTTGATTCTATGATTCTACTCATTCTCGTTCACAGTCCCTGGACTAAGCTGGCTTCGACAAAGGAATAATCAAACATGTTATGGGTCAGAGACAGGAACCTTAATAGTTAGAAGCGGAACAAATAATCCCACAGCATTCTCATCATTACCTCACTTATTCCTTTCTTTCCCTTAGTAATGTTATTTATAGGATCAATAATACTTGTTTATCTGTTTCGTTCTTCTTGTTGTATCCTTTTATTATTATCTTCACTGTCAATATATTATAATTTGATTTCTATTTTTCAGTTATCATTATCGTCATTATTATCATTACCATTGTTTTCGTTACTTTGATCGTCATCATTATCAGAAGTAGTATTCCAGTTGAAGTATGATTTTGATCATTGGAAATATCCGTTTGTTTGAATATAAAACACATAATTGGTTTTCATGCATGTAGCATGTCAGGTATACCTGTCTGTAGTTATTTCAAAATTGCACAGGAACGTTTCAGTTGTCTAGCCTTACCGATGTCTTCATGAATTTGAAGAAATGTATTTTTTTCAAAACAAACCACCTAACGATATATATTGCATTTACAATTTCACATAATTGGGTTTCATGCAAGGTAGCATGGTCAGGTTATTACTGTCTGTAGTTATTCAAATTGCACAGGAACGTTTCAGGTGTCTGAGGCCTTACCGATGTCTTCATGTATTGGAAGAATTGTATATTTTTTTTGCATAACAAATCCACCTGACGATATACATAGCATTTCAATTTCCACGACACACACACACACACCACACTCCCAACACACACACACAATCTATAATATATATATATATATATATATATATTTAATTATTATATATAATAATATATATATTTAATATCTAAATATATATATATAAAATATATATATAATATATATATGTATAGATATATATATTTATTTATATATATTAATATATATATATATGATATATATTATATATTTATATATATATATAAATTATTATATATTATATTTTTATAATCTATATTTATAGATTATATTATATAATATTATGTAGATATTTATATATTCTATTTATATATATTAATATATATATATATGAAATATATTATATATATGTGATATATATATATATATAAATATATATATATATGTATATAAATATAATTATATGCTGTGTAATGTAGTATATATATATATCCATATATATATATATAGCTAATATATATATATATATATATATATATATTCTTTATAATATACATTATATAAATAAATATATTCATATATATATATATATATATATAAAATATTTATATATAATATATATATATAATGATATATATATCCAATATATATTTATATAAATATTATATATACAATATATATATAATAGATAGTAATATATATATATATAAATAAATATAACAATATCAAGGAAAATTGCTAAATATATAACCATATACACATATATATATATATATATATATATATCTCTATATCATCTATATATATAAATATAAATATAAATATAAATATTGATATATATAATATATTGATATATATATATAAATATCTATAATATAAATATTATATATATAAAAATATATATCTATGTATATATTTATATAAATATATATTATATTATTTATATATCTATATATATATATATATATATATATATATATATTGATATTCTTTATCTTATATACTTCTTATATAGATATTATATTATATATATTATATTTATATTTATATTAAATATTTAGATTATATTTTTATATATATAAGTATATTGATATCAGATATATCATAAACATATATATGTATATATATATTTATTTATATATTTAATATATATTATACATATTATTATATGTATATTTATTGTTATTTATTTTTATTGGATATATATATATATATATTATATATATATGATATATTTATATATTTAATATAATGGCATTTATGGTATATTATATATATATATGTTATTTGTTATATTTATATAGATATCGATGTCTATATTTATATTTTTATTATAAACTACTATTGTTGGAGGTAACGATAAACCTCATGTAATCGGAAATAACTATCATCAGTATGAAATTACTTACTGCGAAGATCATGATATTGATATGAAAAATTTTAGAAAACATAAAATTTATGTCGAAAAATATGTATTATGTACATCTACGCCACCTTTTTCTTGTACACACAAAAACAAATCTTAAATTTATCTTTCAGTTTTTGTCATTCACAATAACGTCAGATACCAAGAATTGCTATTACAGTAATGGTAATAATAATTCATTTTATTTCCATTATACCAGACATGTTAATTAAATCCGCATACGACAGGTAATTTTTTTTTCATAAAATAAAGCTAGAAGGCTAATCAGGCACAGATGAAGTAATCTCGTTTACATAAGATATGAAAAAATAAGTTAGAGTAAAATCAAATTAGATAGCACAAATTAATTCGAATATAGAATTTTAGTCATTTGTCTACCAGCAACAAGAACGAACTGAATGCGGAAATCCTTTCAAAATGCGAAAATGTGTTACATTATCCTCTTCATTTTAATTCAGTATATTGTTTAGCTGATTCAGTCACAGACAAAAATATGTCCGTAGTGAACATGCAATAAAAGAGTCACTAGTCTCATTTCTCCCGTAATGTTGGTGTTTTAGTCATGGACTTGAGCGAATACCTAGCTGGTATGAAAATGAAAGCATAATTCACTGTCTTGAACCTGAGTTTCATTTAATTCCCAGGTAGATTTTAGTTACATAATGTCAAACAATCATAGTGGTCCCTTTACAATATGTATGTAATGCGTATGTGTTTGTGTTTGCGCGCGCGCGCGCGTGTGTGTGTATGTAAGTTTGTATATATTATATATTATATACATGTACACACACACACACACACACATACACACACACACATGCACATACACACATGCCCAAGGTATTTTGATAGGTAGGTAGAGAAATTAATAAGATAGATTAATGAATTGATAAAGATACAGATGTAGATATAGATATAAGTAAAAATATGCAAAGAGGCAGGGGTAGAGAAAATTGTATCTCTTTTCACTTAACTTTCATATAATGTCACTAAAATCTATCTGATATTTGGGGAATAGTCACTTGTCGTCCATGTAAGTACGAAGAACATGGCACCCATCGAGCTTGGGTATTGTACAGTACATAGTTTATGAATGACTGGGAAGAGTATTTATTATATATACAAATATATCTATATATATATTATATATATAATATATAGATATATTATGTATATATATATATATTATATATATATTATATACATATATATATATATATATATATATAATATATACTATATAGTCTATATATATATATATATATATATATATTTTATAAGTAGAGATCTATACATATATAATATATATATATATATAGTATATATATATACATCTATCAGATATATATATTTATGATTTATTTATATATATTATATTTTAGTATATACTATATATTATATATATATATCTTATATATATATCTATATAATATCTATATATATATTAGATATATATATATATCTAAATTAATTAATATGCATGCATTTTAATTAATATATATATATATATATGAAATATATATATTATATTTGGTATATATATAATATATATACATCTAAATATACATACCATATTATATATATATATATATATATATATAAATATATATATATATATATATATATATATATATATTTATTTATACAGATCATACATACATATATATTATATTAGAATATAATTTATATAGAGATATATATATATATATATATATATATTATATATATAAGATATATATATAGCGAGAGAGAGGAGAGAGAGAGAGAGAGAGAGATAGAGATCTTTATATCAATTATACATACCTACATTACTACATACATATATATATATAAAATATATAAATATATATATATATATAGATATAATATAATATATCTACCTACAGTTATTTACATACATATATATAATAGATATATGTATATATAATATATATATATATTTTATATATAGTATATATTATATATATATATATATTCTGTGGTGTGTGGTGTGTGTGTGTGTGTTCTATATTATATATATGATATATATAGTATATATATATATATATATATATATATATATATCTTATAATTTTTTTTTATTTTTTCTTTTTTTTTTTTTTTTTCTATCCTATATATATATATTTATATTATATATATATATATATATATATCTATATATATATATATCTTTATAGATATATATATAATCTTTATATAGATTATGCACACACAGAAACAACACACACACACAACGAGCACACATTAATTATACTGCTATATTATGACCACTAACACGGAACACCAACACCACACACGCACAACATTAATTATTTAAAAAACCCTTTTTTTGCTAGATTAGGTAATAGTTTTTTTTTTCTAATTAAAATTTTCTTAACTTAGAAATATGTTTGTGCTTGTGATTAATATTTGCATTACGATCCAAAACAGTGTTCTCCAGGAAGCCTCTTATGCACCCGGCCTCATTAGAAAACTCATCTTCCTAATTTGCTTTTATAATTTTGAAGTTCACTCTTAACCCGTTGTTTTAGAACAAGGGTTTTTATTTGATATTTTATCGATTTAACTTATTTTATTGTTTTGATCAAGGAACAGTGAGAATAATTAGTAATAATGGCGTATTACTCTATCTGCCAGTCTGTTATTTTGGTGATAAATTAGCTACATTATTCAATTTTCGGAATAGCAAGATAGCAGGAAAATATGTTACAATTATCAGGTTAATTTTTATACACTAAAAAGGGAAAAAAACAGTTATTCTAAAACCAAGGATAAAACTTAGGAAGACCAAATAAAAATGAAACAAATACATGTACAGTATATGGCAAGGAATCTATGTATACATATACGACATAGAATCAACTGGCGAGATGAAACTATCACTGAGCATTTATCACAAAGAAGCCTGTTTCATGTTCTGATTGGGGAAGCTGTGTGATTCACTCCTTTGATATTAACAGATCAACGGTAGAGACTGTTACTTGAATGAACGTCCGTTCCTATTTGGAAGCTGAGATTACTGGGCTCAGTCGCTCGCCCGTTAGTCCAAACGTTCTTTGTTGGAGATTCGGAAATCGGTAACGTGAACCTCAAACGTCTGCCTGCATTGGTCTGTTTACCAACGTTCGATTCTAATTATCACTGAGTGACTGTATAACGTAATATATTCTATCTCTTCCACTTTCTCTCCCTCTTTCTTTCTTTTCATATGACTAGGTAAATGAGAGAAAATGAAGTAAAAGCAATATAAACAGATAGGGTGTTTATGGTGGTGTTTTCTGTGACTGAGGTAGTGTCGTGTTGTTAGGGAGCTATTGTGAGTGTGAGAGAGCTCGTTGTGTTTGTGTACAGAATTTTCATTCAATGTTTGGGTGGTGTGTTTGAGT
>NW_028234436.1:3226847-3234347 GCF_977035675.1 Penaeus japonicus
AGGTAGTTAGGTACCAGCTTGAATCTTCTCTACTGCTGGCGCAACATATCGCTTAAAGGCAGTACTTATCTAGTACAAAAAGGTGATACTTATTTGTTAAGTGATGGTAACATCTTTTGCCTGTTACTTACCAAAATTGATACTTTACCATGATAGGAGGGTAGTACAAAGTCACAGTGCTAGTACTTATATTAAACAAGATAACGTTTTTGGCTTTCAAAGTGATAGTGGAAGTCTTATATAACAAGCTTTTTCGAAGTGGTAATTATTTGCTAGGGGGAAATTAGTCTTCGGGAAAAGTGCATAGTAAAACTATATCCATTTGAATTTAATACGCTACATAGAAAGATAAGTCATACATGAGATACCAGTTTAGCATTTAAAAACTGCGCCAGTGTCTACCGAAACGATACATTCAAGCCAGCTCATATGCACTTCTCATATGCGAAATGCTTTGTAAATTCTTATTAATTGCAAATATTTTGAAAATTGAAACAGCTTCACCTCGGAGGTTATTCATTATGTATTGTCTTTTTATCTGCGATCTCTAAAAGGCTTGTACAATGAGTCGATATTTGACTTCCCATATGAAATGCGAACATGGACCTCCGTTATCATATAGACATTAAAAAATATATATATATATATATTCTTACTATGATAACAAACTTACTGAATTTGCAATTCAGATATTGAATATCATCAACACAAAGTCTATTCTGAAATAGAATACTGCACCTAACAGGCAATGCACCTGAGTATCTTATACATATGTATATTGACTCTCAACCTACTCCCTTGTAAAGCGGATTGAGAGACTGTCGAGACTTAAACCATTGCAGTACTAGTACCTCGAATCGCATTAAGTATTCATGGCTCTAGTGTAGTAAGTGTCTAGCACTTGGTTAATCCATCGTTATGATTATCGTCATCGACAGTAATGAATAATGATGAATGCAAATAATATGTAAAAGTGACCCTGCTGTTAAATTTTAATTGCCCCACCCCGCTCATACTTTCTCTCTCTCAGTCTCTCTCTCTCTCTTTCTCTGATGAAGATTAACCGAAATTGTCCTACAAAATTTGTATGGATTGATGATTCTAAATATATGTCACGCTTACTTGTTTATATCACAGAACGAACCATACAATAAATGGGAAAGCAAAGTCTGTGGCCTATTTCCCAATCAAGTTTCGAGGGTGTATGTTTGTGTGGAGTCGTCCTTGACATGTTCCATGAACATCCCTGAATATCATACGGGGGAGGGGGGGGGGTAGGAAGGGGGAAAGTTATAGCCGAATAGGGCTATGGTGGATAACGGTGGAAGAGGGGGCGGGGGTAATAGGAGAACAGCAAGTACAGGGGAGTAAGGTAAAAAAATGTAGCGCGGGAGATAAAGATAAGGAGCAGAGAAGAAAATAGAAATAAGAAACAAGATAAACAAATGAGTGAACTCAGAAACGAGAGGGGAGTGAGGAGTGCAGACGAAACATAGGGTAGAAAACGGAAGTAGGAAATAAGGAAGTAGCCAGGTCAAAATATAAAAGCGGAAGTAAGGGCAGTTAGAGGGTAGACTGAAAAAAAATGAAGCATCAGAAAGAAGGAATCAGGGCGGAAATAACAACGTAGGCAAAAGTGAGGAATATAGATGGAAAGGAAACTTTAGAAGTGTAGAAGAGAAACACAAGGCTAGGACAGGGGGAGGGGAGGAAAATATGGAAGGGGGAGGAAAAGGAAAATCAGGAGGGAGGAGGAAGGTAAGGAAGAATGGGAGAAGGGCAAGGGCTAGGGGGGGGGTGGGGGGAGGGGTAATTGTAGGGAGGAGGTCACAAGGCCTCACAATATATGTATATATATATGTGTGTGTGTATGTGTGTATGTATATATATATATATATATATATATATATATATATATATATATATAGATAGATAGAAGAGAGTAGATAAGATAGATAGATATTAATATATTACATATATATATATATAAATATATAATATATATATTTTATATAATGTGTGTTGTGTGTGGTGTGTGTGTTGTGTGTGTGTTGTATTTATATATATATATATTATATATAATATATATATATATATATATATATATATATATATAATACATATATATATGTATATATATAATATATATATATATATTAAATTATATATATATATATTATATATTATATATATATATATATATATATATATAAATATATATAACATACACACACACACAAACTACACACACACACACACACACACACACATATATATATATATATATATATATATATATATATATATATATATATATATATATATAGATATGCGTACACACACACACACACACACTCAACACAGACAACGAGACATATATATAATATATATATTAATATATGATATATATATAAATTATATATATATAATATATATATATGTCTATATATATATACAAATATATATATAAATATATATATATAATATATATATTATATATATATATATAAATCATATATATATAAGCTATGCTAAAGTATATATATATATACACACACACACACATAGTGATATCGGTACACCCACCTGATATGGGAATTTTAACAAATGATCACTCTACTGGTGAGATTTTTTGTTGATGTCATTATAATGCATCAGTGAAGAAGGGATGAGGGATACATCACCCACATATACAATCATTAATATACTGTACAAGACTTAATTTTTAAGTTATATTAAATCCAGTTCCATTAAGAAATATTGATTTAGAATCTGATAACCTCCATTTTTATTGTCTAAATGAAATTTTAATGGTTTGATTTCGGTAAGTTTGGTACGGTTCCAAGTACCACTATTCAGATTAAGAAGACATTTACAAATATTAAGTTTATTTACTTGAAACTTCTTATGCAAATGTATTGAATGCCAGTGGCAGTCTGATATGTTGAATTTCTAATATATACTAATATACTCCTTCCTGTTATCTCTGCAGTGAATATATTCCTGCAACTCAAACATGTTGAGACAACTTGAAACGCTGCAATAATGTCAACAATGTCGTAACCCCTCTGGCAGGTTGCAGGTTCAGAGCTGTGTGCATATGCATGAGACAATTCTAGCGGTGATACTCCGGAGCACCAGCCTGTATCGGGACTGAATTGGTCTGTTTTTCATCAATAGCTGAATAATCGAATAACACTTTGAATATTAGTGGATATTACAATCTTACGAAGTATATACCAATGATACGTACATTACATTTGAAATTCTAACGAAACTATTATCATAAAGTGAGTCCGGAATTGGTTCCTAAATAGAAGACGAAGGGATCTATCTATTTTTTTATTTTTACGAGGTACTGAACTGTAACCAGGATAGGTTTCAGAACGTGGAAATAATACTTAGCTAGCAATATATATATATATATATATATATATATATATATATATATATATGTGTGTGTGTGTGTGTGTGTGTGTGTGTGAAATGGATTGAGGTAAGTAGAGATATATCATGTGGTGGTGTTGTGTGTGTGTGTGTGTGTTGTATATGTATTATATAAGGTATATATAATATACAATATAAGAAATATAATATATATACAATTATAAAATGTATTATGTACATATATATGTGTGTAATATATATACTGTATATATATACATTATATATATATATATATATATATATAATATTATAACTTATATATATACATAACAAACTTACATACACACAAACACACAAACACACACAGACAATCTCACAACAGCACTAACACACATACACACACACACTCACACACACTCTCACACACAGCACACACTCCATATATTAAAAATATATAATATTTATATATATATATATATACTATGTTTCTATATATTATATATATTATATATATTTATGTATATTATTTATATGTAATATATATATATATATTCATATTATAATATATAGTAAATATACATAAATATTTTATATCTCTCTCTCTCCATCACTCTCTCCTCTCTCTCACTCTCTCTCACCTCTCATCTCAGCTCCGACTCTCTCCTCTCTCTCTAATATATACATATAAAGCTCTCTCTCCTCGCTCCTCTCTCTCTCACTCTCTCTCTCTCCTCTCTCCTCCTCTACTTACTCTATAATACATATATATATATATATATAATGTATATTATATATATATATATATTGAAAGAGAGAGAATTATATATATATATTATGTATATAAATAGATATATAATATATATAATATATATATATTATATATATATATATTACATATATATATATACATATATATATATATATATATATATATATATATATATAAAAGAAGAGAGAGAAAAAGAAGATTAAAAGAGAGGAATATAATATATATATAAGATAGAGGAGAGAAGAGAGAGAGAGAGATAGAAAGAGAGGAGAATATGTAAGTTGTATGTTTGTGTTGTGCTTGTTATGTCTCTGTGGGTATGTTGTTGCTTTATGTCTCTGGGGTATGCTTTGTTAATATGTAACTTACTTATATATATATATATATATATATATATATATTATATATATATATAAATATATATATATATATATATATATATTCAATACAAATATAAATATATATATATCAATAAGAGAGATATATATATATATATATATAATTATGTTACATATAACTCGATAGATCTATATATATATAAATTATTATAATACATTATTAAGATATATATATATATATATATAATATATATATACATTATATATATATATATATATCTAATATATATATATATATATATAAAATATAAATATAAATATATATATAAATATATATATGGTAGTAGTATATATATATATATATATATCAAATAATATAATACTATATATATATATATATATATATATAATAGTATGTATGTATGTATATATATCGTATATAACATATATGTTATATACATATATATATATATATATATAATTCAGCAAATATATCTATATATATATATACATATATATATCTATATATATAATATATATATATATATAAATATATAATCTATATATATATATATAAATCAAGTATATGTACTTTATATATATATCAATATATAATATATATATATATATATATATATATATATATAAATAATTATATATATATATATAATATATAGAACATACTTATATATATAATATCCATATACATATATATATATATAAGTATATGTTATAATATATATATATATATATATATATATTATATATATATATATATATCAAATATATTATATATATATAGAATAATATAATAGTTATATATAAGTAAACCCTAGTACCTAATATATGGTATATTAAATATAAAGAATATATATATATATAATATATATATATATATAATACAATATAATACATATATAATACTATATATATATATATATATATATGTTAAATAATATAAATACAATTTATATAATCAAAAATATATACTTATACATATACATATATTATATATAATATATATATAAAAATATATATAACTAGATAAATATATATATATATAAATATATATAAATGTATATATATATATATAATGAATATGATATAATAAAATGATATATATATATATATATATAATTATATATAATATATATGTATAAAGATATATATATAATAAATTATATATATTAAATATATTATGATATTCAAATATAAGATTATTCATATAATATAATATAAATTATATAATATCTATATATAAAATAATATATATATATATATAGAGTATATATATATATATATATATATAATATATATAAATATATATTTATATATATATATATATATATAATATATTAAAATATATAATAATATATAATATAAATATATATATATAAATTATATATATATATGAGTATATATATTATATAATATATATATATATAATATATATAATATATATATATATATATATATATATACATATACATATACATGTCTATCTATCTATCGATCTTTGTATCTATCCATATGAATATTGAAGAATAAGTAGTAGACAGAGATGAATCAAGAATATATATATAAATCATCTCCCTTTACTGATTCTGCTATAAGCTAACTTAGGGTCTTGCAATTGAAACGTCAGACATATTGCATCGTTGATTAGATTCAGTCAAGATTTAATATTGTCCCTGCCTGACTGTCATGCGGTTGTCTCATTTGTTGGAAATCGGCAAAATGCAACGAAGTTCTTTTCCTTTAAAAAACTATTACGACCGGCACTAACATTGAGAATTATGGTAATAATTGTAAGATAAAAATATTAAAGATTGATTTGTGATTACAACAAAGAAAAAAATAGATTTCAGTTTTGTGATAGAAGGATAGCAAGGATGGGAAATGTTCAAAAACAAAACAATTATCGCATATGTAGTCGCAATTCATGATATCAAATTCCATGATTCATATACTTAGCAGAGGAAATAAGAAACAGTCTAGTCCAGTGTCATACAATCATAGTATAATTTATGTTTGTTGTCAGTAATAGTTTTGTCGTAACTGTAATCCCTGGACCCCGAAAATAAGCACGCACCTTTTTCTAACGTAAATTCAAACATATCTTGATCGTATGCCAAAATAAATTGAAAATCGACCCACCATACAATGTCCCCATCTCCCCCACACATGAGAAAGTTAATGAAACCAAAATCCCAGACAGACTTGCTTCATTTCTTTATTTCCTCAGTTCAAATTTTACATATTACACTGATATACTTAGGGTGTATTGCTGCATAATAACTAAATCATTATTTTCTTTCCTACAGTTATACATCTTTTGCCTATGTCTCATTCAAGCAGCTGTTGCATCTTCGTCCGATCTCCCGTCAATCACGTCTCAAGGAGTCGAGGCAGAACCTCTAAAACTGCCATGCCTTCCAGGAACCAATCCGTCTCCTTTTAGTGACTGCAAAGATTAGAACGTATAAAAAGGGGCATGCAATCGGGAAAGGAGAAGATAAGTATCTCTGGAATAAAATTATATCTGACTTTTCGGAAATCTGTTTTAGAAAGTTTTCTCGGCATTCAGAATGTCGAGAAATAAGTTGAAGGATTCAGATGTTCTTTCACTAAATTATGTATTCACTGTACATGCTGCGAATGAATTTCTATGACAAGAGCGAGATGAAGACGCTGAGTCATAGCACTCACGCAAATGGAACACCCACAAAGGCTTGTTCGTAAATAATGATAATGTTCATGATGATGATGGTGGTGGCGGTAATAGTGATGATGATGATGATGATGGTGGTGGTGGTGGTGATTGCGATGATGATTATCATCGTCATCATGAATTAATATATCATTTGTTCCCATTTCACAAATACTGACCATACACAATGAAAAACTCAATTATAAGACTGTTGCCTGTTCCCCAATAGCGATGTTTTTGCTTTATTCAGCGTTAGAACCAATGATTCAAGAGGTGAAAAGAAACAAAAAAAAAAA
>NW_028234436.1:3269347-3271847 GCF_977035675.1 Penaeus japonicus
TTATGTCTTTTAGTGCCATTTTTACTTCCTCTACCATAATGTTTGGAACATCTGCAATAGTTGTGTTTGTCTCTGTATGTTTGAGTGGTGTAAGTCCTCTACTACTTTAATAATTTCATATTTTCTGTATGCCACCTCTCTATTGGGTTTTATTACTACATACATTTGTTTTTCCCCTATTCCAAGCATTCTTTTTGTTGCCTCAAGGTTGGTGCCCAAAAGAATAGTTTCCTTTATATTTCGTATTTTAATTTTGCGCACGTCTTCTTTCAAGTTAGCTCTGCTGATTCAATTTTGTTTCTGATTGATCTTATTTTCATGTCCCTACGCTGTTTCCTAAACTTTTCTTTTTCGACTTTACTGCCTATTTCAAGTGCAGCTTCCGTTATTACCTCACTAAATTTGTCGTTCATTTGGTCTATGTCAAGATCTTCGAGAGCTGAGTATCTGTTTCGGATGTTAAGACTAAATTCCGTATTCTTAATGTTAAATAGATTAGCGAGAGACTTCTGCATGAGCTCAATTCGTTCCCTGCTTAGCTATAATTTAACTCAACTTCTGACCAGTCTGTGGTCGCTACTGACATTTACTTAATTGAAAACGCTTACGTCTTGTACAATGTCGCGCCAATTGGTGATTATGAAGTCATTTAATTTCAAAGAATGTATTCCTAATTTTAAGGGCTCGAGCTTCGGCGAATTCTATCAGCATTAGCCCTCTCTCATTTCCGGTGCCTTTTCCATGTTTCCCTTATTCCTATCTTGGCATTAAAATCCCCCATAGTTACGTAAAAGGTGTTTTTGCTCTATCGGCAGCTGCTCGCACATCATAGGAGCTATGACTGCAGGTAGGAGCGAATACTTGGATAATTTTTAGGTTACTTGTCGTTTAGTTTCAGTATCACAGAAGGTACTCTTTCGCTCACAGGTAGAATTCCCTAATATTTTTTGCGAGGCGCTTGTGAACTAAGAAACCTATTCCTAATTCTTGTTTGCTATCCAGGGGTTTACCTCGACAATATAGTAAGTGACCTACTACTACTACTACTGTAGTGTCTGTCTTATGACGTTGGCGATCATGGCCCGCCATTCTTTCCGGTCTTCCATCGTTCTAAGAACATTCACAGCTCTCAATCCTCTTCCTATTCGTTCTATGAACTTCTTTCCTTGTCTTTCTCTTGCTCTCTTTCTTTCGATCTTCCCCATCATACAATCATATTCCATTTTTTTCGCACACACCATGTGTCCAATAAATTGCATCTGTCTTTTCGTTATTTCATTTATAATTTCTCGTCTCGCTCCTGCTCTTCTCATGACTTCCTCATTTGATACTCTCTCAGTCCACGGAATTCTCATCATTCTTCTAAGGCACCACATTTCAAAGGCTTCTAGTTTCTTCACTATATATTTTTTCATAGTCCAAGTTTCACAACCATACAACAAAGTACACCAAACAAAGCCTTTTAGTAATCTAGCTCTAATGTGTATTCCTATTCCTATGTTTGTTACCACTTTTTTTCAAATTTCCAAAAGCATTTTTTGCTATGCCAATTCTCGTATTTATTTCTTGATCACATACACCATCTTCTGTTAGTAGACTTCTGAGGTATTGGAAATTCTTAACTTGTTTTATTTCATTCCCATTTATGTTAATTTGTACCCTCAATTGTTCCTTTCTTTTTGTTATGCCTATTACCTCTGTTTTATTCAAATTATTTTTTAGACCTCTGTTGTTGCATGCAGTGCTTAATCCTTCCATGAGACTGTAGTTTTTTCCTCAGAGTCAGCAATTAATGCTATATCGTCTGCATATCGTATATTATTTACATTCATTTTCCCTACTTTAATTCCATCCATTTCTTCAATGTCTTGTATGAACTTTTGCCCATAGAGAGAAAAGAGATCTGGGGAGAGAACGCACCCCTGTCTCACTCCTCTCTTTATGTTTATCCATTCAGTCGTTTCATATCCACTTTCCACATTCGCTTTTTGGTCCCAATATAAATTATCTATTAACTTTACATCCTTTTTATCCACCTCTATGTTTTAAAGCATAATGATCAATTCTTCATGTCTCACCGTGTCAAAGGCTTTTTCTAAGTTAATGAACCCTATGTACAAGTCTTTTTGCATTTCTAATGCCCTTTCTATTACTGTTCTTAGTAAAAATATAGCATTTGTAGTTCCTTTCCCTTTTCTGAATCCACATTGCTCTTCTGGTATGTGTTCATTAATTTTATTTCTAATTCTGTTGAAAATTACCATTAATATTATTTTTGACAACTGTCTCATTATGGTGATGGATCTGTGCTTTGAGCATTCTGTGGCACCTGTATTTTGGGGTTTGGTAACGAAGATGGATTCTCTCATACGTTCGGGTATGTATCCAGAATTGTAAATTCTATTTGTCAATTTCGTTATTACATCTATTGCACCATCACCTGCTGCTTTGATCATTTCTATAGCTATTTCGTCCTTCCCTGTCGCTTTTCTGTGCTTCG
>NW_028234436.1:3306847-3309347 GCF_977035675.1 Penaeus japonicus
AGTAAAGTTTTAAAAATGATTAGTCATTATATCGTGAAAATACGGGAAATCTGAATCGCTACAGTACTTGGGGACTTCAATTTCCCATTTATTGAGAAAATTAACATTACAGCACAGGCCACAAGAGATAAGAAGCAAGAAGCAAAACTTTTCCTAGATTGTGAAGATTTTTTGATACAACCAAATAATCAAAATCCAGACAAGGAAGGAAAATATACTGCTCCTTTTCGTTTGTATAGGAGAGGATATAAATAAGATTTCTATATATACAGCTCACTCAGGCCATAATAACGCTCAAATAACAATATATGAATAGTAAAATAGCATAGTGAAAAACAGAGTCAAAGTAGAAAATATCATAAAATCTTACAGTAAAATTAAATGAAGAATAATACAGGAATTACTGAAAGCTATGGAAGTCCTTCAAACACCTAATGGTATGCTTAAGAAATTCTATGATGCTTCCTAAGATGTTTGCAAAAGATTTGTACTCCCAAAAATAACCGAAACATGAATATCATATCAACAGATCGGAGAATACTTTGGAGAAATAAGAATAATAGAGACATAAAAAATAGAAATAAAAAGACATGTCACCGAAAAGTCTATAAGTAAAAAAAAAAAGGTTGAAGAAAAAATAGCAGTTGAAGCAATAAAAAAAAAATGTGAAATACTCCTTCTCTTATGAAAAAAAAAAAAAAAAAAAATGGCGGTTACCGATTCGAAAGAAATGGCTGAGTTACTAAAAAAGCATCATGTTTTCCTAGAATTAAAAAAACAAAAAACATTTCAGAATTATTAACAACGAAGCTGAATGTTTCTCAGATTTAGTTTTCAATTGCAGATATTCTTGAAGTAATCAAAGATATTGCAACAAATTCAACTGCTGGACGAGATGAAATTCCAGTAATCTTATCAAAAATACAAATAAAACCACAGTGAAACCCAATATAACCTTTTATAGAAAATCATTCTCTAATTTACTGAAAGAATGTAGCATTATTCCTAGATGTAAAGGAGGAAACGAAGACCAAGCCTAAAAAGAAAGAAAGAAAGAAAGAAAGAAAGAAAAAATAGCAAGAAAAGATATATGCCAGACATTATAGCTTTCGAAGTGGTAGATCTTGTTTATCCCAAATTTTATCGCACTTCGAACACATATTAAGGGATGGCACTGAAAATGGAGTATTTTGATGTAACATACCGAGATTTCTGAAGAGTTTCCGACAATATAGATCACTGAATTTTATTTTTTGTAATTAAGAACTCGGAATCATCGGAAAAGTGGGGAGATATACAAAATATTCCAACAAAACGCAAATAAAAGGCACAAATTAATCGATCTTTCTCAAATGAATCAAATTTTATTAGTTGAGTGCCACAGTCGGGCTCCGTTATTGTTCCCCATTATGATTGGTGACTTTGACAAAGGTATTAAAGAATCAAACGTGCCATTATTTGCAGATGATACAATGATATGGAAGAGAAACTATATGAGGATTTACTGGTATTGGGCAAATAAAACAATTTGAAATTCAATGCTGATAAATTAAATCCTAGATGGCAATATAAGTCTAATGAGATATGCCTAACGACGGTTATATTGATGTTGTGTGATGCATTTTTATCAATATTTCGCATTTTCATAGACAATTTTTTTTGGAAATATCCTATCGGAAACGTCCTCAGTAAATTGAAGAAAAAGTTTATTTCCGACAGAATGTAGCCTCATTTTCATTCGTTCGATACATTACTAAAACACATTGAAAGGGTCACTGCGTTGACCACTCTCGTCGATTACTGCGGGACAAAACGCCAATCAAAGAGATTGCGTCATTAGATTTTTTTTTTTTTTTTTTTTAATGGATTGAATTTAGAGTAAACATGCATTTACCTACAATATACTTCAGTACACATGTTTATGTTTACGTTTACGTTTCAAAATCTCTTTCACTACAAGATCATCATCTTTTCTGCTTCATTTTTTGGGTGTAATACCTAATATTTGTCTTTTTATCTATATCATCCTTTCTATCGAACAATTCTATCTACTAACCGTTGACTTAAACCTGCATTCGAACTTCCCAACTTCACTGCTTTTGGTGAAAAATATGCTATAAAATAAACGCAATAAAATTATCAGTTTACTGAACAATTATATCATAATGAATTGAATGCTTTTCTTATTTAACGCTTCATCATCATTATCATCAGCATTATCATCACCATTACCATTATCATTACCATCATCATCATTATCTTCATTATCATTATCATCATTATTTTCCTCTATTATCATCATCAGTATCATCCTCAACATCATTATCATGAATATTTTTAACATTAGTTTCCATACACAAGAATACAAACTTTGCATGCGCTCAAACACACACACACACACACACACACACACACACACACACAAACAAACACACACACAAACACACACACACAAACACACATACACACACACAAACACACACACACACACACACACATA
>NW_028234436.1:3356847-3359347 GCF_977035675.1 Penaeus japonicus
CGATAAACAAAAAGGAGGATGTGCGCAAATTTGACATACTAAAAATAAGTGAAGCTCTGCTTTCAGGCACCAGCCTTAAGGCAACAAAGAGGAGGTTCGGAATTCGGAAAAAAATACAAATATATGCAATAGAGAAACTCAGTGGACAGGTGACATACAATAAAAATGAAATTATCAAAGTAACAGAAGACTTCTATCGGGAGTTATACCACTCAAACGATTGGAGACGTCCCAAACGTTATGGTAGAGGAAGTAAAAAGGGCATTGAAAGACATGAAAAGAGCCACAAAACCCGGAGAAGATTGCATTAGTACAGATCTTGTTCAAGGTGCAGGAGAGATTGCGGCAAATAAACTGCCCAATCTTTTTAACAAATGTCTAAACGTCGGTAAAACCGACCTGTAAGCCTCCTTTCAGTAATCTATAAAATGTTCACAAAACAAAATGGTCACTAAACATCAACAAAGCCCGCAACACCGATACATTAGATTCAAAACAACCCAGGGAACAGGCAGGCTTCCACAGCGGATTCTCAACTACAGACCATATCCACATACTAGCTCAAATAAGGGAGAAAACAAACGAATATAGGAAACCCCTGTGTATGGTATTCGTAGATTACGAAAAGGCATTCGATTGGGTACAGATAGCTGCAGTACTAGATACAAATCGTAAACAAGGAGTAGAGAAAATACATTACAGATTATTTGAGGATACATATAGAGATGGTATAGCGACCATCAAAATGCAGCAGAAACCAATAAAAAAGGGTGTTAGGCAGGGCGATACCATCACACCGACGCTGTTTTCAGCTTGCTTAGAGGAAATATTCAAGTTAGATTGGAAGGAGAAAGGGATTAGAATATGGGATGAACACTTAAGCAATATAAGGTTTGCAGATGACATTGTTCTTTTGGGCGAGTCATGCTCAACAGTCGAACCCCAGTTAAACAATTACAAATACAGGGCAAAGTACTAGAAGCAGTAAACAATTATGTATACCTAGGGCAACTCATCCAGATTAATACATCATGCAAAACCGAGCTAAAACAGCGAATCAGGCTAGGTTGGAGTGCCCTTCGGTACAAAATAAAATATTACGAGGTCGTCTGCCACTATGTCTAAAGAGAAAGGTTTTTGACCAATGTGTCCTCCCCGTCATAACATATGGGTCAAAAACATAGACTACGACCAAAGTACTTTAGAGGATATTATTAAGTACTCAATGAGGAATGGAAAGGCTTATGCTAGGAGTTAGCTTAAGCGACAGGAAAAGAGTCACATGGATCAGGATATAAACAAAAGTAGAGGATATACTTCAGAGCATTTAGAAGAAAAATTGACAGTGGGCAGGACAAATGTATCAGAGACAGGACAACAGGTGGACAAAGAAAACAACAGAATGGGAAATACACGACACAGAGAGATCAAGGGCAAGATAGCAGGATGAAATAGCGAATTTCGCACGAGTAAACCGGAATCAGAGGACAAGACCGGAATGACAAGGAAAGAATGAGAGAGGCCTACGTCCTGCAGTGGATGACGATGATATATATATACATATATATATATATACATACATATATATAAATATATATATATATATGTATATATATGTACACACACACACATATATGTATATATATATATAATATATATATATATATATATATATATACATATATATTTATATATAATATATATATATATATATATATAATATATATATATATATATATATATATATATATATAATATATATATAATATATATATATATATATATATATATATATATATATATATATATATATATATATATATTATATATATATGTGTGTGTGTGTGTGTGTGTGTGTGTGCGTGCGTGCGTGCGTGCGTATGTGTGTGTTTATGTTTGTTTCAAATTTAATAAATAAACCAGGTTTCTATGATTCTAAGTAAGCAATGAATTAGCAACTCCTAATTCGGACATTAGCATTGTTGAAGTAAACATTAAGTTTGCTTTAGAGGCATAATATTGCCTTTTAGAAGCCTATATTGTAGATCTAAATTCAGTGTTAACCATTCTTTCAGAGGACGTAACTTTAGTTTTGATTTAAACTATTTTTTTCCCAACGTGCTCAGGAACCCTATAGGTTTTATTGTACCGCTAATGAAGGGGTTAAGAAATAAGCATATACATAGAAAAAAAAAGATAGAAACGGATTGTTCACTGGTGTTACGGATTATATTAGCATAAGAAAGATGAAATAGAAAAGATTCAGATATTGAATGTTGAATATGGATATTTTTTTCGAATATAAATAATTATGCGCTTGTGAAATATTAAAAAGTAATAAAAAATAAATGTAATATCACCTTGCCTACATATGAAATACACGAACATAAAGAGATGTTGGTCTATTGAGGTAAATTGTTTGCCAGACCTAACATTATCCAGTGATTAAGTCAAGGGCTCTCACGCTAATGACGTTACACAGGAAGTACCGCTTAAAGAC
>NW_028234436.1:3374347-3376847 GCF_977035675.1 Penaeus japonicus
GTCCACTAACAAGGGAATCATGAGCAGTGGGTAGTACATGTCGGAAATTATATTGAACAATCAATTGCTCCATTCCACTTTCAGTATCGTTTTTATTTTGAATGAATGTCCTGTAAATGAGGTCATTAATCTACTCATATACCATAGTTCTAGATTTACATTTACTGTATCCCATTGGCTAGTTTTGATCTTATATCTTTTAGTGTGAAACATGCACTTTACTTGTTAGTCAGCTCTTGTTTTGAAACATCTTTAATGATCACATTAGCAATATCAGCTATTTTAGTTTGAGTCTGGACTCTCATCACTACTTTGTATATATATATATTATCACATTGTCGCTAATATTTAGAAGAATGTAATGGGTACTGTGAGGACTTAAACCCAAGCAGTCAAAAATCGACTCTTAATGTAACACCAAATTTTAGGAAAATTTAACCGACACCAAGGTAATCGTACAGCCTTTCGACGTTTAATATACGGGGAGATCAGAGAGTCTTTTACTATAACAGTTGAGCTACCAGAATCAACGAGAGCATTAACGGGTTTATTAAACAAAACCGCTTTATCAGTAATACTGTTCTGATGGGTAAAACCAGCTTCAAATACAAAGTTAACCATTGAATACCCTGACCTCGACCGTTTTATTTCTTTGTCAGTTTGGACGATATGAACCATTGCCTTACAATGACATACCACTTCAGATTTGCCGGTCCGTTTTTAGCTTGTTTCGTTTCTAACGAGGAGTCTTTCTTGATCTAACACTGCGAATGTGCGGCTTTGGAAACGACCGGCATTTTATGCCATGTCAAACGTGCTCTAAAATAACCTTTCATTCTAAAATATCCTCATATCTAAGAACAGTCACTAAATAATTGATCTCTTTCAAAGAAGTTACAAAGGTCATTGAACTCTTCCTTCACTTCACTAAGGCTGAGGCAACTTCTAAGATACTGATCCATTCTAGTTTCCAATAGTACATACGAGTTGTAACTCACTTTGCTTTCCGGAATTGCTTATGGTAAGCATTAAGGCAATATGTCTGAAGCAGGACATCTTTAACGTATTCGGAATTACAGAAAACATCATTAAGCAACCTATTATAGGTCTTGAAGGCTTTACATGTTAAATGTGTTTCTAAATAACCATGATAACGTTTTGCCTCCCAGTTCTGCAGCTCTGCAGTTTTCTCAAAACGGGTGACATAGTCATGAATGTCATCGTTGCTCTCATTAGATAATGCAATTTGAAGTCAAGAAACGTAAATTGACCCGGGTGACTAACTCCTTAGCTTCTGATTCCTAATTTAGCCATTTCCAATTCATCCTGGCGTTTTCTCACTTCCTCTTTCAAATTCTAATTTCTTAAACTTCCTCTCTCTTTGCCTCTCTTCTCTTTCTCTATGGTTCTCTAACGCATTGATATCTGTAAAGAAAAGTCCCGCTTCTTGAGCTGTCTTTACAATGTCTATAATATTGTAAGTAGCCAATTATATCCCGAATGAAAATTACTCATACTTACTTAAATCAATAGCAATCACATTCCTCCTAATCACACTACGTTAAAGCTAATAAAGTCGTTAACGATAATGGCAGAAATACAGTACCAATACAATAAGACGTCGTGAACGCAGCGAATCAGCCACGACCATTGAGTACAAGTCTTGAACAATATCAACGAATTCAACGACCTCTCCCAGCCATGTAGTTATCGTACAAATACACTGAGTATGGCATAAAAAAAAATTGAGGCAAGTGGGATTCGTCACAACGCTAAACCCTCACAAGTATGACTTGAATGGAGTCCACACATTCATCACACATCTAACATCAGACTTAAAACCATAAGAATAGTCATCTCATCCACCATTTGATGATCCGCCGTCACTCATCAGAGATGGCCACATTTTCCGTTTTTCACGTTTACAATATGAGGATACACAAGAATTATTAATAAATTGTAACGTTACAAACAGCTTGAGTATTGCCTAATCACTGGATCATCCTCCTCTCTGTGCCACGTTGTCAAGGGTTTTATATATCTTTATTAGTCTTTTGGCTCCTTTGGTTCATACTTATTATCTGTGGAATAATTAACTAATCCACTAAAGGTTAATAGGAATCTTGGTCAGATTCAAACCACACATATTTAGAAATATTTATAAAACACAAGAAAAAATCAATAGCACCAACAGCATAATTCGACAAGCACGACAATGGTCAAACAAATAGAATTTCAGCTTCAAATTTAATTAAGGGAGGCTGATAAGATCACATTGCAAAGAAATGGCAATTCCATTTTCACATCATATTCACAATCTGTACATTTAAACATATCAAAAGTGTACCTCAACAGATTTTGTGAATAATAATTTAACCCCACACACACACAATAGACATACATGTACGTACGTGTACGCATAAGTTGCCAGTGTGTGTGTATGCTTTTTTTGTATGCAGCGTTGTAATATCTGGGCTTAAAAAAAAAAAAAAATCGTCAT
>NW_028234436.1:3386847-3411847 GCF_977035675.1 Penaeus japonicus
TAGTATAGTAAGATAAAGAATGCTACTATAAAAAGACACTAGTATCAAAACGGATGAAAAAAAGAAAATAAGCATATGATATGTCTCAAAACTATGAAATAAAGCCGGTCTGGTGTGCCAAGCAAGTGGCACTGGTTGACCGTTTTATGGTCAAAACATGAAAATTGGTAACCCAATGGGTTGGTTAGTAAAGATCAATATAAAGATCAATATACACTTTTCATAAATCAGCTGAATATAAATTAAAGTTTATATTAATGCATCTTTTGATTTATTATTATCCTCATCTTACCCTGGTAAAGCACTGTCATAAACGAACCATTGCAAGACTGAAACCTAATAATGTTGTCACTGCGATATACAGCAACATTCATCAACGTCAGTTTGTCAAATATGTAGATTCACGATTGTAGTCGTACTTATAAATTCCCATCTGTCTTTCTTATGGCTTACATTTATGGCTGTATCGGACGCTTAACGTTGATATATGTAGAACACTACATCTATTGCTTTAAGTTATCAAATATTGTACTAATTTATGTATTTTATCAATTATTTACGCTATTACCTTTATTATTATCATTATTATTGTTGTTGCTATTATTATGATTATTATAGTTACCGTCGTTTTTATTATTACTACAATTATTGTCATCATTAGCATTACCACTATGATTGTAATTTAACTAAGTATGCAGGTCAAATTTGCTTTATATACTCACTTTTATTATTTTTACCATAATAGTGATAATGCCAATGATAATAATAATTACTACAAGATTATTACTACCACTACTTATTATCATCATTATCATTATTAATCTTATTACAATTATTACTATGATAAATATCATGATGACGATGATGATGATAACAATGATAATGATAATGAAATTGTCAGTGACAATGACTGACAAGGCTTTTTCGTTTAATGAACTCAACCACGAAAAGTAGTGCCATATCTACAAAGATAAAGCACAATATAGCTATAATACACACATATTGAAGGAGAAAGAGAAAAAGAGAAGAGAGAGAGAGACATTATTATTATATTTATCCTCATTTTACATCAATGTTTGTCACAACTGCGAGATTAGCTAGGTTTGTTACGATTTATTGTTTATGAGTATGTATGTTTTTATAAGTAAATGGATATTACGTCGTGTGTTTGGGTGCAGGTGTGTCTGTGTAACCGGGCAGGTACACGAGGACCCGACCCGCAAGGTAGGGGCACCTTAGGTCAGTGGCAGCAAGCGACCTGATTGGTCCGCCCGAGGCTCGCCCTGACATCGGTGCATGGTAGCGACCCCTCGCAGCTCAGGTCACTCGTGATTGGTCGAGGGCTGGTGTTGAGGAACGGGGATGCTTATAGCTGGCACGAAGCCCAGCTACAAAAAGAGCGATTTTGGAAAATTTCGTTAGCATGACATCAGGATCACACTCAAAGCATCAGCACTCAAGAACCTGACCTCACCTGAGATAACAGCACCTGCTCCAGCTTACCTGCACCAGCTGAAGCTATTTAGAAGCCTCAGAAGAAGAAGAAGAAGAATCTACAACTCTTTGAAGGAAGAGTTATAGTCTACATGCTAAGTGTGTAACACTTATAGCAAGAAGAAGAAGAATACCTGGATTACCTGAGTTAATCCCAAGAGAGTAACACTTATGCCAAGGAGTTGACATCTTAAAGGAGTTGGCATACTAAAAAAGAGATCCCTTCATAGTAAGGGTTTTGACACTCGGCTCTCTCGAGCCAAGCACCTCGGTGCTACAAGAGATCCTTGTAGGCACACACCTGTCCCCCCCTGTCCTTTACCACCACTTTTCGGCGTTAGGATAACACCTTGTGTTTCTGAAGGCGAACCCTGCGGTTTACCCGGCGAAGGCCGGGGTCTCAAAGGGGTCCCTTAGTTGGGATACTGTAAGAAACACTCGGAGGTTGCCACCTTTGTCAGGCTTAGGGAACGGCGGCAGGCCACTCTAACACTCCTGCCAACTCTAGCTAGACACCGTCTACATAGCCAACCTGGTTAGGCTCCTCAGAGATAAGAGGAGGTTGTCAGAAATAGGACTTAATCTGACAACTCAGGCAGGACTTGGACTTTTTGCAGTGATAGGATCGAGCTATGCGTTTGGAACCATGGCTTCGACCACCAAGATTAAAGTAAACCTCGATGGCATTCCGACTTTAACTCGAAAGCAGGAACTGAACTCTCTGATGTTTGGCAATGGAATCCACTTCCTGAGAATCATCGATGCCAGGAATGGATACATTGTTTTGCCAAAGACTCTGACCGATGCAGATAAGATTATGTCACCAGAATTCCGCCAAAAGCTTAAGAGCTCAGGTTTTGACCCCCAGATGCCTCTTGAAACCAAAGCTAAAATGACAATTGTAGTCAAAAAAGTGGACTCGTACATTACAAGCCACTCTAATGAAGAGATAAAAGAGGAACTGGTAAGACAACTCAGCCTGCAAATCGATGAAGTCTATAAGATGCCACAACATGGAATTGTTAAGATTCGATTCCATGATATACAGACTGCCAAAAAGATTAAAGACCAAGGACTGATCCTATACAATTATAGTATAAACCCGGCCCAGATCGAAGAGGAACGATTCACTCGAGTAATTCAGTGTATGAATTGCTATGAATATGACCATACAAAGGGTAAATGTACCAAGAAGAATGCTGAAAAATGCAGTGAATGTGGTCAGACCGGACACAGGTTCACGACATGTAAGAATACCACAAAAAAATGCCTAAACTGTGGAGGCGAACACAGGACTCTCTCTGGAAGCTGCCCTATTAGAAGGAAAGAGATCACAAAGGCAGTAGAAAAGAAGCAAGAGATCCAAACCCAGAAAGAGTCCAGACTACTGAGTGAAGTAGTCAAGAACACTGCAAAGGCTACAGCTAAGGTCGAGAAAACGATCGAAAAGACAGCCAAAGCCACAGCCGAAATTACCAAAACGGCGATTAAAGAGACGCAGCCACCCATCATGCAGCTGCCCAACAACCTGGCTGTCAAGACCCTGATTGCCTTGATGCATGCCCACCTGGCCAACCTTGCACAACCAGGCTGCTTTGCAGAGCAAGCAAAGCTAGCCTTGAGGCGAAATAACCTCCCTGAGATGGACCTTCCAAATGATGTAAATTCGGCAGGCATCCTGAGGGTTATGCTCCCTACAGAAACCCCCAAAGAAACCACAGAAGCACCTGAAGAAGAAGAAATGCCAGATCTGCCAGTTCTTGAAGAAGAAATGCCGCCACTGGAAGAGCCCACTGCACCAGTACCCCAGTATGTGAGGGTGCCATCCCCACACAGGTGCAAGAATGTGAAGAAGGCCAGGGAAGCAAAGGGCAAAGCTGTAGGAGTCATCCTGTACACTGCCGAGAAAACCGTTACAAACGGCAATATCGATGATGATGATGTTGCAGAATACATCAAAAATGGCAGGATGAAATACTCCTACAATAATCAGAGGCTGAAATCTGATGAATGTGCCAGTATCATAGATAGGAGAATTAGGGCAGCCTCCCTAAATCTCGTTGGTGTGGCTATCACTTACCTCGACCCTGAGACCTACAGGAAGAGGAGGAATGGCTATGATGAGTCCCAAGAGAGGCATGAAGATGGACCTGCAGCCAAATCTAAGTGAATCACACCATCACTGTAGTTCAGCAGAACGTCCTCAAGTGGACTATGGTTCGTAGGAACGAACTGTCGGGCATGTATAGAGCCCTAAATGCAGATGTAGTCCTGATCAACAGTCATGGTTTGAAGGACACAGACAGGCTGAAACTGTTCCCCTACTTATGTTATCAGAGGAACAGGACTGGAGAAGCAAGTGATGGCATAGCAATAGCAGTCAGAAGAGAAATCAAACATAAGATTCTCGACGACTTTGACGAAATGCTGGCAATGGAGATAGAGACCAGCAGAGGTCCAATAGTAGTGGCTACAATGTATCTGCCTCCAAGAAGGGCAATTGTTCCACTGCAAGACTTATACAGTCTGCTTCGACGAAGATTACCCACATACATAGTGGGAGACCTCAATGCCAACCATCCAATGCTAAACAATAGAGCAGGCAACATGGTTGGCAATGCTATTGCTAGAATGGTTGCTGATGGAGACCTAATTCACATGGGACCAGACTTCCCTACTTACATCACAGGGAACACAGCAACCAAACCAGATATTGCACTGTGCAATAACCAAGCCCATCACAACGTGATCATGGAACCGGGCCCTGCAAGCACCAGTGACCACCTGCCCATCATCCTCAAGATATCATCCAACCCAATCCTGAAAAGCCTAAACTGTAGCAGATTCAACTTTAGAATGGCTAATTGGGGAGGATTCAAGGATGAGCTCCAGTCTAAGCCTGCAGCCAACTTGAGGACTGCAACATTGGAAGAGATTGACGAGGAAGTCGAAAAGTGGTACAGCGATGTTGAAGCTGCACTTGCTCATCATGTACCCAAGAGCAACCACAGGACTATCCCCCATCCAAGGCTAACAGCTGAAGTAAGACTGCTAAATATACAGTCGAATCACCTGCAGCACTATGCAGGGATTCATGGATGGACACAAGACCTGAGAGCAAGATATAGAAGCTTGCAAAGAGAACTCTCTAACCACTGGAGGAGAGCAGCAAATGACAAGTGGGAAGAACTTGTTCGAAAAGTGGAATGGGACCGAAAAGATCCACAGTCCTTCTGGTCAGGAATAAAGAAACTGATGGGAAGAAGTGAAAGCAGAAGTAGCTACCTCCTCAACGAACAGGATGAGAAGATTTATGAAGAAGAAGAACAAGAAATCCTGTTCAGAAATTACTGGAGAAATTGTTTCCGAATTACCGAAGAAGAAGAAGAGAACTTTGACAGTGATTTCGAGGAGACCATCATAGAGGAAATAGGAAGGCACATGCACCTCCTATATCCAGAAGCTGCTTCTGACTTCACTAGACTGGATCCCACAGATCCACTAATGACCAAGATCAACCCCACAGATGTCAAAAGAACTATTCAGAGTTTCAAGAATAGAACTGCTCCAGGCAAAAGCAGGATCAACAAAACAATCCTGCAAAATCTTCCAAACAAGATGTTGCTGAGACTGGCAAACATATACAATGCCTCTCTCACTGCTGGCTACTTCCCTGACCACTTCAAGGAAGCAAGAGTCAGGATGATACCAAAAGCCGGGAAAAATCCAAGAAAAGTAGAGAATTACAGACCAATATCTCTGCTGGAAGTCCCAGGCAAAGTCTTTGAAAAGATACTGAACATAAGATTGCGAAATCACCTGGAGATTAACGATTTACAAAATCCCAGGCAACATGGCTTCAGACCAGGCAGAGGAACATCAACAGCCATTGCAATCATATATGAAGAAATCGCCAATGCCATGAGCGAAAGGAACCAAGTCAATGTGGTTCTGAGAGATGTGGCCAAAGCCTTCGACAAAGTTTGGCACACAGGCCTGAAACTTAAGATCATCAGGCTGAATCTCCCGACGTCCTTGACCAAGCTATTGTGTGACTTTGTTGAAAGTCGGAGTGCAAGAATAGTCGTCGGCAATACAGTCGGCGAAGCAATTCCCCTCATGAGTGGAGTTCCACAGGGAAGCTGCCTCTCACCGACACTGTTCACAATCTATACAGCAGATCTGCCTGAACCATCACATGGCAGCAATCACTATATGTATGCCGACGACATCACTCAGATAATCAAGTATGAAGGGAGATCGATCGAGATGATGGCACTCAGAACTGCCAGAGCCATAGAGACCATCAATCGATATGAAAGACAGTGGAAGATCTCAACCAACATGAGAAAATTCCAAGTCATTCCTGTGGCCAAGTTCAAGACAGCAGATCTGATAGTGGACGAGGAAGCAGTGGACTACTGTGACAAAGGAAAGATACTAGGGCTAACAATTAGCAGAAGAGGAATTGTCCCTCACATAAATGATAGAGCAAGCAAAGCTAAACATCAGCTGAACAAGATCAGAAGGTTCCAGACACTGAGTACTGAAACCAAGCTCTACATTTATAAAGCCCTAGTGCGGCCCATCATGGAATACCCACCAGTGCCTACTCACACCATTTCCAGAAGGCAGATGATGCAGCTACAGACTATTCAGAACCAGGCAGGCAAATGGATTCTGAATATTCGCTTTCCCGAAGTAGTCACTGCACGAGAGATCCATGAAAGACTAAGGATCGAGGCGATCAACCAGAGACTCCACCATCAAGCCAGAAGAAGATGGACAAAAATCCAAGATGAGGATGAGGAGCTCTACAATCGCCTCAACGTTCGTCCAGAAGGCACACATGCCTGGTGGCCCAAAAGCCTCAGCAGAATCAATGGCATTGAAGAAGTTGAGGCCATATTCACGGCATCAGGTACAGGAGACCGATGATGTAAGGAGGCAACCATGAAGAGGAGAACACAAAAGAAGATTAAGTCAAGAATGAAGAAGTAAACTTCAAGAGGACCTGCAATCAAGAAATCAAGACTCAAGATTTTTTAACACCTTTTAACCCAGACTACAAGCCAACCCACAGGGCTCCACTTCAACGTCAAGCACGGCACATCATGCATAGCAGTGAGAGGTGACGTGCGAGGTCGGCGAAGTGCAGCGTGGGCAGAGCTTCAGAATGTAAAAATCCAAAAAAAAAAAAAAAAAAAAAAAAAAAAAAAATCCCTTAAAAAATAGCCTGCTAGGTGTTCTGGTTTCTGGCTGCCTCCCGAGGGGTTGACCCGGGGCTTTGTTCAGCTACTAAGGGCGCACATGCAAGCTATTCTCTGACTTCTTTCTCCTGGTCTTACAACTTATCTTTTCTCCTTTCTCCACCTTTCTCAGCTTTCCTTCTATCACTGTATCTCCTCGCAAATTTCATTTCCACTATCCCTCCAGCTCCCTTCATCACTTCCTCTTCACTTTACACACTTCCATTATTCACTTCAACTTCCTTCTCCTCAAGACCAACTCCAATAAAAAGCTAATACTCTCTTCACTGTACTTAACTTTCTAACTCTCACTTTATCTCCTCCCAAGTTTCTTTTCACTATCTCTCCAGCTCCTTTCACCACTTCCTCTTCCGCTTTATCACGCTTCAAAAAAAAAAAAAAAAAAAAAAAAAAAAAAAATATACCAACATTTTTTGGTTTTTACTAACTTAATTTATTGAATAAATAATAAAGATTCCTTACCCTTAACCCCAACCCAAGTTCCAGACCCCTTCCTCCCAACCTTCTTCAACTTACTCACCCCCACAGATAAGAAGAAGAAGAATCAATCAACAATCAAATGACTTTTCCCCTTCCGACCTGGCAGGCCTCCCAGAAGGTTTTGAGTGGACATTACACTTCAATAACTTTAAAAAGTCAGACAGGGAGTTTTGTCCTCCCACTACTTTAACTACGACTTTCCTTCATTTTCCTGACTGTTTTTCTTCACCTGAACTCTTCGTCTAACTTAACTGTCCCCTTCCACTTCGGTGGGAGTTCCAGTATATATATCGTTAGCATCGACTCAGCTCAAGCAGGACTCAAGACTCAACACTCAATCAGGGGACTCAAGGATAAGCACCTGACCTCACCTGAGCTACCAGCACCTGCTCCAGCTTACCTGCTCCAGCTGAAGCTATCTAGAAAGCCTCCAAGGCAGAAGAAGAAGAATCTACAAGAACTCTTTCAAGGAAGAGTTATATTCTACATTGCTAAGTGGGTAACACTTATAGCAAGAAGAATAATAATAACCTGGATTACCTGACTTAATCCCAAGAGAGTATCACTTATGCCAAGAAGTTGACATCTTGAAGGAGTTGGCATACTAAAAAGAGATCCCTTCATAGTAAGGGTTTTGACACTCGGCTCTCTCGAGCCAAGCACCTCGGTGCTACAAGAGATCCTTGTAGGCACACACCTGTCCCCCCCTGTCCTTTACCACCACTTTTCGGCGTTAGGATAACACCGTTTGTTTCTGAAGGCGAACCCTGCGGTTTACCCGGCGAAGGCCGGGGTCTCAAAGGGGTCCCTTAGTTGGGATACTGGAAGAAACACTCGGAGGTTGCCACCTTTGTTAGGCATAGGGAACGGCGGCAGGCCACTCTAACACTCCTGCCAACTCTAGCTAGACACTGTCTACATAGCCAACCTGGTTAGGCTCCTCAGAGATAAGAGGAGGTTGTCAGAGATAGGAATTAATCTGACAACACAGGCAGGACTTGTACTTTTTTGCAGTGGTAGGATCGAGCCATGCGCTTGGAGCCATGGCTTCGACTACCAAGATCAAGATAAACTTGAATGGAATCCCGACTCTGACCAGAAATCAGGAATTGAACAGTCTGATGTTTGGCAATGGCATTCACTTTCTAAGAATCATCGATACTAGAAATGGCTACCTGGTCTTGCCTAAGTCTTTGCAAGATGCCGATAAGATCATGTCTCCTGAATTCAGGCAAAAACTCTTTTCTTCAGGTTTTGCCCCCCAGATGCCTCTAGAGACTAAAGCAAAGATGACCATTGTGGTGAAAAAAGTTGATACCTACATCACCAGCCATACTAACGAAGAGATTAAAGATGAATTGACGAAGCAACTGAATACTCAGATCGATGAAGTGTACAAAATTCCACAACATGGGATAGGGATACTCAGATCGGTGAAGTGTACAAAATTCCACAACATGGGATACGATTCCCAGATATCCAGACAGCCAAAAAGATTAGAGAACAAGGACTGATTCTGTTCAATTACAGCATTAACCCTGCACAGATCGAAGAAGAACGATTTACCCGAGTTACCCAATGTATGAACTGCTACGAATATGGTCATGTCAAAGGGAAATGTACCAAGAATAATTCCGAAAAATGCAGTGAATGTGGTCAGACCGGACATCGGTTCACAGCTTGCAAAAGTACCACAAAAAAATGCCTAAACTGTGGAGGCGAAGACAGGACTCTCTCTGGAAGCTGCCCTATTAGAAGGAAAGAAATCACAAAGGCAGTAGAAAAGAAGCAAGAGATTCTAGCCCAGAAAGAGTCCAGACTACTCAGCGAAGTAGTAAAGAACACTGCAAAGGCTACAGCTAAGGTCGAGAAAACGATCGAAAAGACAGCCAAAGCCACAGCCGAAATTACCAAAACGGCGATTAAAGAAACGCAGCCACCCATCATGCAGCTGCCCAACAACCTGGCTGTCAAGACCCTGATTGCCTTGATGCATGCCCACCTGGCCAACCTTGCACAACCAGGCTGCTTTGCAGAACAAGCAAAGCTAGCCTTGAGGCGAAATAACCTCCCTGAGATGGACCTTCCAAATGACGTGAATTCGGCAGGCATCCTTAGGGTTATGCTCCCTACAGAACCCACAGAAACCCCCAAAGAAACCACAGAAGCACCTGAAGAAGAAAAAATGCCAGATCTGCCAGTTCTTGAAGAAGAAATGCCGCCACTGGAAGAGCCCACTGCACCAGTACCCCAGTATGTGAGGGTGCCATCCCCACACAGGTGCAAGAATGTGAAGAAGGCCAGGGAAGCAAAGGGCAAAGCTGTAGGAGTCATCCTGTACACTGCCGAGAAAACTATTACAAACGGCAATATTGATGATGATGATGTTGCAGAATACATCAAAAATGGCAGGATGAAATACTCCTACAATAATCAGAGGCTGAAATCTGATGAATGTTCCAGTATCATCGATAGGAGAATTAGGGCAGCCTCCCTAAATCTCGTTGGTGTGGTTATCACCTACCTCGATCCTGAGAGCTACAGGAAGAGGAGGAATGGCTATGATGAGTCCCATGAGAGGCATGAAGATGGACCTGCAACCAAATCCAAGTGAATCACACCATCACAGTAGTTCAGCAGAACGTCCTCAAGTGGACTATGGTTCGTAGGAACGAATTGTCGGGCTTGTATAGAACCCTAAATGCAGATATAGTCCTGATAAACCTCCCGACGTCCTTGACGAAGCTATTGTGTGACTTTGTTGAAAGTCGAAGCGCAAGAATAGTCGTCGGCAACACAGACGGTGAAGCAATTCCCCTCATGAGTGGAGTTCCACAGGGAAGCTGCCTCTCACCGACACTGTTCACAATCTATACAGCAGACCTGCCTGAACCATCACATGGCAGCAACCACTATATGTATGCCGACGACATCAATCAGATAATCAAGTACGAAGGGAGATCGATCGAGATGATGGCACTCAGAACTGCCAGAGCCATAGAGACCATCAATCGATACGATAAGAGGGTACCCCTTATGCCAAGGAATTGACATCTTGAAGGAGTTGGCATACAAAAAAGAGATCCCTTCATAGCAAGGGTTTGACACTCGGCTCTCTCGAGCCAAGCACCTCGGTGCTACAAGAGATCCTTGTAGGCACACACCTGTCCCCCCCTGTCCTTTACCACCACTTTCGGCGTTAGGACAACACCGTTTGTTTCCGAAGGCGAACCCTGCGGTTTACCCGGCGAAGGCCGGGGTCTCAAAGGGGTCCCTTAGTTGGGATACTGGAGGAAACACTCGGAGGTTGCCACCTTGGTTAGGCTTAGGGAACGGCGGCAGGCCACTCTAACACTCCTGCCAACTCTAGCTAGACACTGTCTACATAGCCAACCTGGTTAGGCTCCTCAGAGATAAGAGGAGGTTGTCAGATATAGGAATTAATCTGGCAACACAGGCAGGAATTGGACCTTTTTCACTGACAGGACGAGGATATGCTAGTGGAACCATGGCTTCCACAACCACTTTCTGAGGATTATTGACTCAAGGAATGGCTACATTGTCTTACCTAAGACATCTCAAGATGCTGACAAAATAATGTCCCCAGATTTTCGCCGCAAGCTGAAAAACTCATACATTACCAGGATTCATACATTACCAGCCATTCGAACGAAGAGATTAAGGAAGAACTGATCAGACAACTAAAGCTACAAGTTGATGAAGTGTATAAGATGCCTCAGCACGGAATCGTTAAGATTCGATTCTCAGACATACAGACTGGCAACAAAATAAAGGAACAAGGTCTAATCTTATACAACTACAGCATAAACCCGGCCCAGATCGAGGAAGAACGATTTACTAGAGTGATTCAATGCATGAATTGCTATGAATATGGTCATGTAAAGGGATAATGCACAAAGAAGAACTCAGAAAAATGCAGCGAATGTGGACAAACTGGTCACAGGTTTACTGCATGCAAGAGTACAACCAAAAAATGCCTGAACTGTGGAGGCGATCATAGAACTCTTTCTGGTACTTGTCCCATGAGAAGAAAGGAAATGACCAAAGTTGAAGAAAAGAAGCAAGTACAGAAAGAGAACAGACTACTCAGTGAAGTGGTCAAGAACACAACAAAGGCTACAGCAAAGGTTGAGAAAACAATTGAGAAGACTGCCAAAGCCACAGCCGAAATTACAAAAACGGCTATCAAAGAGACTCAACCTCCTATCATGCAACTGCCAAACAATCTGGCTGTAAAGACTCTGATAGCTCTGATGCACACCCACCTGGCCAACCTTGCCCAACCAGGCTGCTTTGCAGAACAAGCAAAGTTAGCCTTGAAGCGAAATAACCTCCCTGAGATGGACCTTCCAAATGACGTGAATTCGGCAGGCATCCTGAGGGTTATGCTCCCTACAGAACCCACAGAAGCACCCGAAGAAGAAATGCCAGAACTGCCAGTTCTTGAAGACGAAATGCCGCCACTGGAAGAGCCCACCGCACCAGTAACCCAGTATGTGAGGGTGCCATCCCCTCAAAGGTGCAAGAACATAAAGAAGGCCAGAGAAGCAAGAGGCAAGGCAGTAGGAGTCATCCTGTACACTGCCGAAAAGAACATTACAAACGGCAATATTGATGATGAAGATGTTGCAGAATACATAAAAAATGGCAGGATGAAATACTCCTACAATAATCAGAAGCTGAAATCTGATGATTGTGCCAGCATCATAGACAAGAGAATTAGGGCAGCCGCCCTAAATCTCGGTGGTGTGATCATCACCTACCTCGACCCTGAGACCTACAGGAAGAGGAGGAATGGCTATGATGAGTCCCAAGAGAGGCATGAAGATGGACCTGCAGCCAAATCTAAGTGAATCACACCATCACTGTAGTACAGCAGAACGTCCTCAAGTGGACTATGGTTCGTAGGAACGAACTGTCGGGCATGTACAGAGCCCTAAATGCAGATATAGTCCTGATAAACAGTCATGGTTTGAAGGACACAGATAGGCTGAAACTGTTCCCCTACTTATGCTATCAGAGGAACAGGACTGGAGAAGCAAGTGACGGCATAGCAATAGCAGTCAGAAGAGAAATCAAACATAAGATTCTCGACGACTTCGACGAAATGCTGGCAATGGAGATAGAGACCAGCAGAGGTTCAATAGTAGTGGCTATAATGTATTTGCCTCCAAGAAGGGCAATTGTTCCACTGCGAGACTTGTACAGTCTACTTCGACGAAGATTACCCACATAGTGGGAGACCTCAATGCCAACCATCCAATGTTAAACAATAGAGTAGGTAATACAAAGAGAGAAGAGGAGAATCGCGATTCTCGAAAGAGAAGGAGAAAGAAGATATAAGATGGTAACTAGCTACCTAAAAGGAAGTATAGATAGGAGATAAAAGGTGGGGGGCGTAACCCCATGCTTGTCCTAAGAATGTGCAATCATTACAGTTGCAAGCTATGTCACGTGTCATCCGGCAAGGCTGGTGGTATAGGGGTGGTATATAGTTATCTTTTGCTACCTTTTAGCTGCAGAAGTGGGATGGTAGGGCGCCCGCTGCTTGTTTAAATATTTGTTCACATAGTAGTTATGTACTTAAATACGATAAAATCTGTGTACTCCATCACCTCTGTGTCATGTTCTTTATTTAGATTAACCCTTCACCTTATTTTTTTTTTTTTTTTTTTTTTTTTTTTGAGATGTCGGCAGAAACGAGTCTCATATACTAGTACCTGGATCGTTTGTTTGTTCCCACAGCTCTTCCAAGTTGCCGTGGTGTTCGGCTGATAAACTGCAGTGCTGCGGTATGTTGTTCGGCGTAGTTGCCGTTTCTGTTTATTTACTTTAGATCGATAGATCGCTGCTCCGGCATCCGACCGTTCAGCGTTGTTTCTTGTTTTGGGTTGTTTGTTTACAAAGTAAACCGTTGCACCAACGGGTGCCGATCGGCGCACTTACCCTTTGTCTCGTGTTTACCTTTGATACGCGAGTTCGTTCGGTCATTCGTCTTCAATTTCTTTTGTTCCTTCTGCCCAGTTGCAGACACTGCCACTGGCAATTGACAGTGACGGGTGTGCAACTCAGCAGAGTAGACCCACCCTCTCTCCCGAACTACCTTGGGTGAGAAGGAGAGGTCGGGATTATTGGTAATTGACTCTTCTCTGTTAATTGTTTGTCCACGAATGAATTGGTTTGGGCGGATTCTGCCTTACTCTAAGTAGGCTTCTGGGCCACCATTGGTGTTCTCCTGCGTTTTCGTTTATGGTTTTTATTTTTTCATAATTAGTATCTTCAAGATATTCTAATTTGTCCCAGATCTTCTCTGCCAATTTGTGAATACGAATGTTGATTGGTTCTAGGTTATAGAGTGTGTGCAATTCTCTGATGGAAGGTCGTGGGTCTGGCCATCTGGTCCCTTTGATCCATAGAATGGATTTATTTTGGATCGCTTGTAATCTTTGCCACGATGTTCGATCAATTTTGTTGAGGGGAACAGGCAGGTATTCCAGAATTGGTCTCACAAGTGTTTTATACAGTTTTAATTTGATTTCCTCTGGACAGCCTGTGAATCGTTTCAATTTTGTCAGCGTGCTGTTAGCGATGTTGATTCGCTCTTTGACGTGTGTTGCAATGCCCGTGTTTGTTATTTTTAGCCCGAGAAGTTTGCCTGCCTTTGCATAGCAGGCCTCTTCGAATTTGTTGACTATTTCGATAGCTCTGTCTGTGGCGTACATAACGTAGTAACTGTCCCTCGCCGGTGGTGGGATTGGGGATGTATATATGGTATATAGCGTGGGTGAGAGCACGCTCCCCTGTGGGACTCCACTTTCAAGTCTAAATTCCTGGCCTATGTGTGGCCCGACTCTCAGTTTTGCCATCCTGTCCAAGAGAAAACTTGAGAGTACTCTTGTTATTGGCAGGGGGAGATCGGGGTGCCATACCTTATCGAAAGCCTTTGCGACGTCACGAAGGACAATGTTTACTTTGTTTTTGTTCACTAAGGCAAGGGCTGTCTCCTCGTATGCGATGGATATTGCGGAGGTTGTGCCTCGTGACTGTCTGAAACCATATTGCTGAGGTTGTTGTTTTCGAGATGGCTTTGTAGACGGTTATTTATTAGTCTCTCTAGGATTTTTCCTGGAATCTCTAGGAGAGAGATGGGCCTAAAGTTTTCCGGTCTGTTGGGTGGTTTTCCTGCCTTGGGTATGAGAGTTACCAGGGCTGTTTTGAACCGGCTGGGAAAGAACCCGGAAGCTAGGGCTGCATTAAAGATGTTTAGTAGCCTTTGGATCATAACTGGAGGTAGTTTTAAAATCTCTGTTTTCCTGATTTAGCTAATGCCCGGTGCTTTATTTTTCATAAGTCGAATCACTTGACTCAGCTCATTGGTAGTGAAAGGGGCAGTTAGAGGGTCATCTGCTAAGAGGTTTCTCAGATTTATGTCTGGATTTGGTGTTAGTCGGTCTGCTTGGCGGACTGTCTCCTCTGTAACTCGCTCTTCTGTTTCCTCGTCGAAGAGGAAGTTTTCGTTATCTGAGATGTGGAAGACGTTTCTCCAATATGTTCGATGGATGACCTCTTTTTCCGCACCATAATACACCTTGTTTCCCTGGTGGTCGTAGAGGTACGGGCTGTATCTAACTTCGTTTCCCATCAGAGTTTTGAGCTGTCGCCAAAACTCTTTTGGGTCCCTTGTGTTTGGAGGAGCTGTAGTTCTGCGGTATTGGTAGGATGGGGTATAGTTCTGTGGGCTGTAGGAGTTGTCGGAATGAGAATTGGGTTCGTTGATAATGTTAGTATGATTGGCAGGTGGTCACTGGTGGTGATGTTACCTGGAGTGATACGGAAATTTAGGTGTCCGTGGCTGTTGCAGAGTACCAAGTCCGGGCTTGTCGCCGAATTACGGCGTATTAAAGTTGGGAAGTACGGGCCTAGATGCTGTAGTCGGCCGTCTGCCGTTAACCTAGATACACTGGTGCCGACATTGTTGTTGTCCGCGTGTCCAAGTATCCTGTGTCTCACATTCAAATCACCCAGTAAATATACTGGCCTTTGCAGTCTCAGTAATCGGAGCACATAAGGGTATGGTAAGAAAGGTGGTTGAGGTGGTAGGTAGCATGTCGCCACGACTATGGGTCCCCTGGATGTTTCTACTTCGACAGCTGAGAACTGGTCGAAGTCGTCGAGGATTCGGTGGCATATCCCGCGTTTGATTGCGATAGCTACACCGTCGGCTCTTTCTCCGGACTTATTCCGTTGGTAAGTATTGTAAGGAAAGAATTTTAGTCTTTCGTTATCCGTGAGCCCATGGCTATTTAGGAGGATGATTTCTGGGTCATGGGAGGTGTATGTATTGCATAGTTCATTTTTTCTTGTTTTCCAGTGGAGGACGTTATGTTGAACTATTTTCAGATTCATCACTTGGCGCTTTTGGCTGATGGCTGTTGTGTCTCTGAGAATTCGTTCCTGATACCTTTGAGTTTATGCCTGGCTTGGATCATAGTCCCATTTACTTCAATGGACCCTGCTCCAAGGTGCCGTTTGATTTTTTCCTCTTTGTTAATAAAGTTGCGATTAGTGAATGTGAACTTAAGGTTGCCATTTTTAATCTCCTTTCCTATCATTATTTCATCAGTATTAATGTATTTCTTGGGGTTGTGTGCATATATTTGGAGCCCTAGGTCTTTAGGGTCAGCCGGGATTCCCCCGAACAATAGTTTTGTTACTGGTTTCTGCTTTCTTTGTTCTTTGCTGGTAACTGTTGACCCCGTTGCCCCCCGTTGGGGGTGGGATGATCTGGAAGATCGCCCCAGAATCGACATCATTAGGTAGGTCAACCTCAGGTAAGTTGGCAGTTCTGAGTCCTTTCTTGACCTCCTCTGCATAAGTTCCTGGTTTAGCCAGGTTTGCTAAATGCGCGTTAATTAGCACTACTAGAACTTTGACTGACAGGTCGTTTGGGAGTGCTAATATTTGTTTTGGGGTAGCTCTTTCTAATGCTGCGTCTGCAGCTTTTTTAGCTACATTACTGTAAGGGAGTTCAGTTCTTTCTTTTTCTTTGGTTTGTTTTTCGTTTACTATTATTTTCATGACCTCTTTCCTGATGGTGCATTTTCCAGAGAGGGTTCTGTGGTTATCCCCACAGTTTACGCATTTAGGCTTATTTTTATTGGGGCAGTCTCGAAAGATGTGCCCCTCTTGGGCACATTCACTGCAGATTATTTTGTTTTTGTTTGGGCATGTGGCTTTCACGTGTTCATACGAGTAGCACACCATGCACTGTGGCACATTGATGTACTGCTCGTACTCTATGTTTCTGGGTGGGATGGGAAACCAGAAGAGGCGCACTCCTGTTTCCTTGACTCTATCTGTCATGGCCATTGTTCTAAACCGGACTTTGATGATGTGTTTTTTCCATAACAAAGACATCATCAATCTTTGCATATGGGGCTGATTTGAGCAGTTCTGTTTCGATGGCTTTCGGTGTTTCCTTAAGAACTTCCGAGTCTATTCCTTTCAGGACGATTGTCATTTTGGCCCTCTTCTCTGGTGACAGGATTGGGTTGAAGCCTGCAGCGGTAAGGGCGTTACGAGTGCCATCTTCGTATATGTTATTTATACAAAGGTCCGTGTCCATGATCGCCACGTAGCCATCATATGTGGGAAGGAGCTTGACAATCTTTATATCTTTTGTACAGAGTATCTTGAGTAGTTCCGCCCTTTTTTCAGAGGACGGACCTCCTTCGGCTTTGATCCGTACCTTCGGCATATTAGATGTTGATTAAGTAGTTGTATACAAATAAAAAGACAATCCTCTCTTGTAGTGGGATTGTGGTAATTAGTACAAAAATTAAAAATCAAAGAAACATTCCTAATCCTCAAGAGAGTGTTCGTGGATTACAACCCCCCCCCCCCCTGCACTCTTGATGGACGAAGGGCGGGTCACTGGAACGACTTGAGGATGCCCCCTGGGGGGGAACCTGTCCCTATCCCTACTCACTGGAAGTGGGGGGGCTTATGGAGGCCGCCTCCTTTGTCCCTGGCCTACGCCCACCCTCCTACCTGGTGGAGTGACGCAGACACCGTCACATGCCAGGGGAATCGTGGCTTGGCACGTGGAAACACTCCCTGGTCCCGAGCCTGCTACAAGGGGGACTGGGGCTGTGCTCCTTTTCGGGACGAATGTGGGGGAGGTCACCCCCGCAGGTCCCTCCAAGTGCCAGTGAGAAGGGAAGAATGGCGAGAAAGAAAAAGAAGAACAAAAAGTCAGCTCTTGCAGTTTAGATCACCTGTCCACGTTAAGCTGACGAGCGACGAGGATGGTGATTCAAACTGTCAAGAGTAGTGTTCTGGTGGAGGTCACTGACTGCCAGAGAAGGCCTGGCCAGGGTCGCGGTAAACCGCGGTTACCTGGCGGAGCTCTCTTAGCTGTAAGTTAGTCAATAAGATCTCAGAGGTTGGTTATAATGATAACCTTAGGTGAGGCAGAATCAGGTGAGGCTGCTGGTTATAAACGTCACCCACTTGGCGTGAGTGGCGCTCAGGTGAGGCAGGTGCGACAGGTGAGGTGAGGTGAGGTATAATAGTCACCCCTTATGCGTGACCTGACTCGGTGATCGTCGCGAGAGATTCAGGTGGGCTGCTGTTGCTGCTATCCTGTTGAAGTCTCTCGGTCGTCTGTCCTGCTGAGTGTGAGTCTTGCCTTCTCTTGCCTTCTCCTACTTGAGTGTTGCCCTTCAATTCCTGATCTTTATGCTTGCAGAGTAGCCAACCAGGTTGGCAATGCTATTGGTAGAATGGTTGCTGATGGAGATCTAATCCACATGGGACCAGACTTCCCTACTTTCATCACAGGGAATACAGCAACCACACCAGATATTGCACTGTGCAATAACCAAGCCCACCACAACGTGACGATGGAACCGGGCCCTGCAAGTACCAGTGACCACCTGCAAATCATGCTCAAGATATCATCCAACCCAGAATGGCTAATTGGGGAGGATTCAAGAATGAACTCCAGTCCAAGCCTGCAGCCAACTTGAGGACTGCAACATTGGAAGAGATTGATGACGAAGTCCAAAAGTGGTACAGCGATGTGAAGCAGCACTTGAGCATCATGTACCCAAGAGCAACCACAGGACTATCCCCCATCCAAGGCTAACACCAGAAGTAAGACTGCTAGATATACAGTCAAATCACCTGCAGCACTATGCAGGAATTCATGGATGGACACAAGACCTGAGAGCAAGATACAGAAGCTTGCAAAGAGAACTGGTTGCTGTATTCCAGTCCTTCTGGTCAGGAACAAAGAAACTGATGGGAAGAAGTGAAAACAATAGCAGCTACTTCCTCAATGAACAGGATGAGAAGATTCACGAAGAAGAAGAACAAGAAATCCTGTTCAGAAATTACTGGAGAAATTGTTTTCGAATTACCGAAGAAGAAAACTTTGACAGTGATTTCGAGGAGACCATCATAGAGGAAATAGGAAGGCACATCCACCTCCTATATCCAGAAGCTGCTTCTGACTTCACTAGACTGGATCCCACAGATCCACTAATGACCAAGATCAACCCCACAGATGTCAAAAGAACTATTCAGAGTTTCAAGAATAGAAATGCTCCAGGCATTTAAGTAAGCAGGATCAACAAAATAATCCTACAAAATCTTCCAAACAAGATGTTGCTGAGACTGGCAAACATTTACAATGCCTCTCTCACTGCTGGTTACTCCCTGACCAATATCTCTGCTGGAAGTCCCAGGCAAAGTCTTTGAAAAGATATTGAACATAAGATTGCGAAATCACCTGGAGATTAACAATCTGCACAATCCCAGGCAACATGGCTTCAGACCAGGAACATCAACAGCCATTACAATCATATATGAAGAAATCGCCAATGCCATGAGCGAAAGGAACCAAGTCAATGTGGTTCTGAGAGATGTGGCCAAAGCCTTCGATAAAGTTTGGCACACAGACCTGAAACTTAAGATCATCAGGCTGAACCTCCCGACGTCCTTGACCAAGCTATGTGACTTTCTCGATAGTCGAAGTGCAAAAATAGTCGTCGGCAACACAGTCGGCGAAGCAATTCCCCTCATGAGTGGAGTTCCACAGGGAAGCTGCCTCTCACCAACACTGTTCACCATATATACAGCAGATCTGCCTGAACCATCACATGGTAGCTATCACTATATGTATGCCGACGACATCACTCAGATAATCAAGTACGAAGGGAGATCGACCGAGATGATGGCACTCAGAACTGCCAGAGCCATAGAGACCATCAATCGATACGAAAGACAGTGGAAGATCTCAACCAACATGAGAAAATTCCAAGTCATTCCTGAAGCCAAGTTCAAGACAGCAGATCTGATAATGGACGAGGAAGCAGTGGACTACTGTAACAATTAGCAGAAGAGGAATTGTCCCTCGCATAAAGGAAAGAGCAATCAAAGCTAAACATCAGCTGAACAAGATCAGAAGGTTCCAGACACTAAGTACTGAAACCAAGCTCTACATTTATAAAGCCCTAGTGCGGCCCATCATGGAATACCCGCCAGTGCCCAACCACACCATTTCCAGAGGGCAGATGATGAAGCTACAGACTATTCAGAACCAGGCAAGGAAATGGATTCTGAATATTCGTTTTCCCGAAGTAGTCACTGCACGAGAGATCCATGAAAGACTAAGGATCGAGGCGATCAGGAAGAGACGCCACCATCAAGCCAGAAGATGGACAAAAATCCAAGATGAGGATGAGGAGCTCTACAATCGCCTCAACGTTCGTCCAGAAGGCAGAATCAATGGCATTGAAGAAATTCAGGCCATATTCACGGCATCAGGTACAGGAGACCGATGATCACGTAAGGAAGCAACTATGAAGAGGAGAACACTATAAGAAGACTAAATCCAGAATGAAGAAGTAAACCTCAAGAGGACCTACAAGATAAATGAAGAAGTAACTTCAAGAGGACCTGCAAATCAAAAATGAAGATTTTTTAGCACCTTTTAACCCAGACTACAAGCTAACCCACAGGGCTCTACTTCAACGTCAAGCACGGCACATCATGCATTGCAGTGAGAGGTGACGTGCGAGGTCGGCGATGTGCAGCGCGGGCAAAGCTGAAGAATGTTAAAAAAATAAATAAAAAAAATCCTTAAAAAATAGCCTGCTAGGTGTTCTGGTTTCTGGCTGCCTCCCGAGGGGTTGACCCGGGGCTTTGTTCAGCTACTAAGGGTGCACATGCAAGCTATTCTCTGACTTGTTTCTCCTGGTCTTACAACATCTTTTCTCCTTTCTCCACCTTTCTCAGCTTTCCTTTTATCACTTTCTCAACTCGAAAATTTTATTTCCACTATCCCTCCAGCTCCCTTCATCACTTGCTTTTCACTTTACACACTTCCATTATTCACTTCAACTTCCTTCTCCTCAAGACGAATCCTAAATAAAACTTAATACTCTCTTCACTGTACTTAAATTTCTAACTCTCACTTTATCTCCTCCCAAGTTACTTTTCACTATCTCTCCAGCTACTTTCACCACTTCCTCTTCCGCTTTCTCACGCTTCAAAAAAAAAAAAAAAAATGTTTTTTTACTAAGTTAAGATTTATTATATAAATAAAGAATCCTTATCTCTAACCCCAACCCTAAGTTCCAGACCCCTTCCTCCCAACCCTCTTCAACTTAATCACCCTCAAGACAACAAGCAGAAGATCATTATCAACATGACTTTTCCCCTTCCGACCTGGTAGGCCTCCTTGAGGGTTCTGAGTGGACATGACACTTCAAGAAATTGACAAGTCAGACGGAGTTTCGTCCTCCCACTACTATAACTACGACTTTGCTTCATTTTCCTGACTCTTCTTCTTCACCTCAACTTTTCGTCTAACTTATCTGTCCCCTTCCACTTCGGTGGGAGTTCCAGTTTGTTTGTTGTTTTCGTAATTGTCCCTGTTGACCCAGCGACCTTGTTTCCGTGTGACCAGCCGTCTCCTCTCCACCATGTGACCTCGTCTTCCTCACCTTTTCCTGCCCTGGTAATGTTTCTTGTACCCGTACTCTCTTTGTAATGTTTCTGTTATGTCTGTTTATCCTTGTAATAAACCGCATGTTCTGTTCTGGTGCTTTTTCTGTTTGACCTGTCTGTACTGATCCTCTCTCTCCACGGAGAAAACGGACCTGTGACAATGTTGTTTTTATTCATTCCTGTTGGAAGCTTAGTCTTATTATTATTATATTTTCATCATTGTTATTATGACTTACACACACACACACACACACACACACACACACACACACACACACACATATATATATATATATATATATATATATATATATATATATATATATATATTTGTAATAATAATATTAATGATAATAGTAATAATGACAAGAATAACAATTAAGATGAAGATAATGACAATGATAGTAATGATGATAAGGATAATAATTTATTTCAGATTTTAAAAGTAATATATATATATATATATATATATATATATATATATATATATATATATATATATATATATATGTATATATATATATATACATATATATATATATGTATATATATATATATACATATATATATATATGTATATATATATATATATATATATATATATATATATTTATATACACATATGTTTGTGTCTGTATGCACACACACACACACATATACACACACACACACACACACACACATATATATATATATATATATATATATATATATATATATATATATATATATATATATATATATATATATATATATGTATATATATATATATATATATATATATATATATCTATATACATATACACACACACACACACTTTTTAGGACAGTGTAACTATGTAATTCCAACATTCATGATAAATGATGTTTTGCCGACGGAAGATAGTTTAACTAGAGAGAAAGAGAGAGTGAGTGAGTAAGGGAGGGAGAGAGGTAGATAGAGAGACAAAGAGAGAGAGTTAAAGTCTACTTAACAGGGGATTGATTTGCTTGCCCACTCTCCAGGAGGGATCTTATTTCAGAGTGAGGCAGCTTCACGCAACATACACTGACTTTTCCTACTCTTTTTCAATCACTCATTATAAAACTATAACCATTTTTATTATTTTCATTTTTGGGGTGTGTGTGTTTTAGTGTATTGAAAGACTTAAATGTGTCATATGACAGGCTCTATCAATGCTGCATAAAACTAAAATTGTAGTATAGGGTCCATATCAGCTTATTATGTTCTTTATATTAAGTGTGAGAATTATTATTGTTTTATAAGGGACAAAAAACAACTATATTTTTCGTATTCGCGTACTCTCATAAACGAATACGAAACATATAACCATTCACAATGTAAATAACATGAAGAGGTAGAGAAGAGGAAGGAAACCTGTGCCACAGTAAAAGGCATCCTTACTGGCACAGGGGCACATTGTAGATATTGGCCATGGTTTGAGTCACCTTCCTTTTCTCGTTCTGCTTGCCATCTAGGTTTTGGTTCTATATGACTGCAAATGTCATCATGGTCACTCATTGCTCATAGGTAACACATATCGTGTATGTCATGGTGCCCGTCGTCAGGCCAAAGCTCCTACGCCATGTATGTCATGACACCATTACGCAATGGGATAAGATGTTACACTGGATATCCGAGACACTGCTGATTAGTCTCTTTATATCATTACTGATATTTTTCTCTTTTGGCATGTACTGTTATCTTTAACAGGATCTTAGCCAACTATTCATTTAAATTAATATGGCGAACGATAAAAGAAAAATCTATAAAGAAAGCATATAATACGGAAATCTCGCATCTAAACTATGTAAGTCGTGTAGCCGAATAGGGGCAGGGCTTAGCGCGGGACAGTTGCCAACTAGGATTTCTATTGATATTAAACTACCTGTTTTAAGTACCTCGAGGTTATTTTTTGTTGTTAAGTAAAAGAGTATTAGTTATATAACCATCATTTAGTGTAATAGGGTAGATGATTATGTTATTGATAACTTGGGTTGGTATATAGTGTATGTAATAGTTAAACTTTATGCCTTACTATTCCTTTTGACTACAATTTTATATATGTACGGATGGTGTTACTTCTACTACCCTTTTGAATATAAACGGAGTTCAGAAGGTACTTTTGTGTGACAAGAAGTATAGAAAGTAGCGAGAGATTCACTATAAATAATGGCGCTTATGTTGTATAGTATGTGCATTCAGCGAGCATAATAATGGTAATAGCGAAGACTGAGTAAGAAGGATGAGTACAGAAACGACATTACGTGTCACTGATTTGAGTCAAGACTATCCAAGTAAAACACTGAACTTTAACAAACCAACTTCAGAGATATAATGAGCCGTCTGGTTAGCTCATTGGTAGCGTGTCGACTTCACATCCCCGTGGTCGGCAGATCGAGCCCCGCCCAAGCTCGTGAGCTTCCACTGTCACCTGGCGGTTACTGACATAGCTGGGCACTGCGTTGGGTAAGGACCAAGCTCAGATCGAATCAACACTCGTTGGCACATTCTCTCACAAGTCAGCACACGCTGGTACAGACGGACTCGCGTCACTGCATACAAGCCCGGCGTAGCATCTGCTCCGCAAATCTGGCTTATCCTTAACCAAGTTCATAAAGAGGCCATGGAGAGTAACTGAGCATTCCCTGATCGTCAAAATCATAATAAAAATAAAATAAAAAATAAATCACTTATCAAATACAATAGAATTAATTAATCATCTAGTTCATGGAGAATAACTGAGCATTCCTTGATCATCAACTTTATAATAAAAGAATATTGAAAAAAATGATAATTGAATAAATAATATTAATTGATCATCATCTCAATGATGTTGTTGAACTGGCATATTCAGTCAACAAGATGATTATGAAAAAATCAACAATAAAATAAATGTTAATCAAATATATGAATCCAAAAAAAGCTTTCTCGTCGAACACGAAATTTCGGGAAAACACTCCAATTAAGTTAAGAAAAAAATAAAACACGCTCAATGATACTGTTCATGTTATCTCTTAGGTATCTATTGTATCTAAGATACGTTTTAATCATTACATAGAAATACAAAAATGAAAAGACAGGGGGCGAGAGAATGACCCAATATAGGATGTTCCTTTCTTACTTTCTTAGAAAATGTCAGGCTACATGTACTAGGGTTCTAAGGTAAGGGGGAATTAAGGCGAGATTCTTATGTATTCTTTGACCCTCTCATATTCCAGTGTATTCCTTCCAGTATGATATTACAAAACGTTATAGCTTCAAAACTTTGTGGATGTTACCTAAAAAGAATTAAAACATTGTAGAAAGTTAAACATTCTAAGTTGAGCTATAAAATAATGAATTTACAGTTACTTAAGCCTTATTGTTCTATTTGTTCTTTACCCTGGTTTAGATCAGGAATTTTCTTAATGTACCTCCAGATCCCGGCTTCTAGAGCTTCAGATTACGAAATAATAAGAACTGCCCAATCAAAATAGCTACTAGGTGACGGTGGGAATAATGCAGTATCCTTGTCTCGCGTACATGACTAAAATGTATTAGAGTGAGTAAATGAAAACCGGCAAGTGAAACCCTTAGACTTTTTACCGTCGTGGGATTTTGAAAATCGATAAAATTTAAATAAGAGCATTTTGGTTTACCTGGTGGATATATATATATATATATATATATATATATATCTATATATATATATATATATATATATCTATATATATAT
>NW_028234436.1:3414347-3416847 GCF_977035675.1 Penaeus japonicus
CGGAAATCAGAGAAATTGATAAAGAGGAGGCGGAATTCATGTTTCCAGCAATTCAGGGAATATTAATGTAATTTCTGCCAGTCGATACGAACTGGAGGAAAGTAATATTGAAGTGGAGAAACTGAAAGATTTAAATGAACGTTTGAGGCTTACACAATGTAAAATTTATTTTCTCACAATTTAATCTTAAATAGGCTGTTAGATTTATGCCGAAGTTTAATGAAGACGAACCAGAATATTTCTTTACTCACTTTAAGCATACCGTTCATTTACATAGTTAGCTAAGAGACAAGTAGATTCAATTAATAGATAATGTTTTTGCAGGCAGAGCACAAGAAGTATTTTCTGCTATTGATGTTACCTGTGTTAGGGATTATGATTATGTAAAAGGGGCTGAGTTGAATGTATACAAAAAGGTCTCTGAAGCGTATATACAAGAATTTCGCAATCGTCGAAAGTACAGTGGACTATCATAGGTAGATCAGCTTTTATCTTGTAAATGGGTTGAGAGTGAGCTCATGATCCTTGATTATGACAGCTTGCTTAAACTGATTATCCTCGAAGACATAAAAAAAAACTTATGGCCTTGGAGATCCGCTCTCACGTCGAGGAGAGCGGATTGCGCCGTGTATTTGATATCGGCCATGCTACTGACCACTATGCCCTCACCAATTCTGACATTCTTTAATGGTCATAGGAGTCTTCTACAACCTCTTCAGGCCAGGCGAAGGAGTCTTTTACAGGTGGTTCGAGAGTGAAGTGAAGTTTAGCAAGAACATCAGATCCAGACTTCTCGTTGTGGGGGAACTAGGAAAATCTTTTGTCGGTATTGTAAGAATCATGAAATTAGTCAGTATCCAAAATTGGCATAGACGTCCGCCCGTTCTCAATGTTGACATAACCAATGATTTCCTTTCATCACCCTCAACTTATTCCGACGTTAAGCTTAATTCCGGCCTTACAGCTCCTTCCCTCGAGTCTATACAATCTTTATTTTCATATCCGCAGGAGCACTTGGTTTTGACCGATCTTCTACGGAAATCCAACCAGTCAGTATCCTGCGCGATTCTGATCTGGTCTCCCTGACTGCTATAGAGACGAGATTGGTTTTGTTGACCGTGTTAGTGTGACGGAAGCGGAGGTGTACCTTTATGCAAAGTTTACCTAATATCAGGCCTAGTAACAGATTATGTTAAATTAGCTGTAGTTGATAGAAAATCCGTTCACGGAGTATCACTCTTGCTGGGAAACGATCTCGCAGGGGATAAGATTTCATGTCCGTTGGTCGTCTTCCCACAAGTGAGAACATCACAGAGGAGTTAGAGAAAGAGCATGTGCTGTCACTCGCAGTAAGAGTAAAGTTTTGAATCTGCTATTAATGACACCCCTGCCACGACATTGCCTGTGGACGTACCATATTAAGATTTTTATTTATAAAGGATATTCATGAAGCGATATCATTGAAGGTTCCGTTTTACAACACCTTCATAGGACTGAAGGGGTTTGAGTAAAAGCGAGCCACTTATAGCAAGGAATAAATTGATTGATGGACAAAGGGCAAGATGACGGATTAAAAAAGTTCTCTGATGTTCTTACTGATGAATCCAATTTAGGAGCGTATCATATTTTTTTTTTTTTTTTTTTCGTCTGAAATCGGGTGTGTTAATGTGTTAATCCTTTCATACTCCCAGCACTGACACCTGGTGTACTAATCCTCAAGTTGTTTTGCCTCACTTCCTTCGCCAACACGTGCTTGCTATTACTCATAATAATACTGCAAGACACCTAGGAGTAAAAAGGCTTACAGGAAAAAAATTGAGCATTGGTTAAAGATGAGACGTGATGTAGGTAAATACTGTCGTACGTGTCATATTTGCCGGATTAAAGGCAAACCGGGCCTTTATATTCCACCTTATCCACTTATTCCCATTCCAGTAATTAATGAACCTTTTAGCAAGATCGTTAATGACTATGTAGGATCCTTGCCCAAGACAAAATTGGGAAATCAAATCACTTAACAGTTATAGATGCAGCCACATGTTATCCTAAGGCAATTCATTTCAAGCGTTTTATTTTTCACACAGGATTGTCTACTATGGTGCAGTCAGATCAGAGGTCTAATTTTACGTCTGGCTTGTTTGAGAAGGTGATGAAATTATTGGGTAGTCAGTAGTTTCAATCGACTGCGTAACATGAGTTATCATCCAGAGTCAGGGAGTAGTGGTGAGATTCCACCTCACCTTCAAAACCACGATGAAGGCTCTGAATGGGATGATGGTATAGACTTCCTTTTGTTTTCAGTAAGGGATAGTATGCAGGAGAGCCTTGGATATTCTCCTTTTCAACTCATTTACGGTCATGAAGTAACCAAGATTTTTTAAAGGTCTTCGAAGGACCCATTGGTCCTTTGAAGACATTAAAAAATTCTTGGTTATGCGAGGAGGTCAGTGTTCCAGCAGCTGTGTATGTAGAATGTTTTAGACGCAGGGTAAAATCTCCA
>NW_028234436.1:3421847-3426847 GCF_977035675.1 Penaeus japonicus
TTAAATATAGCGGCAACTGTGATCCAATCTTATGTTAGATACAAGAGCATTAATTGGTCATCTTCGGATAATGAAACACTTCTATATATAAACCTCAAAACTATGTTAAAATAAAATTGTCTTCTTCATTTAACAAAACATAAGAAGTAAACACAATATGAATCTTCTGATAACTGAACCAAATAAAATATCTTTCACCAGCACCTCCAACAGTATTCACTCGTAATAACTCCAATCCCCGTATAAATGGATTTCCCAAATACTATGAGACAAACATTAACTATTTTAGTTAACAACCTGAGTAGGCAAATCACAACATCACACAGCATGGAAATATCCAGTAAACCTTCTTTCTCTCCTTATTTTCCAAGTGTTAACAATGGACCACATTAACTATTTCCGTTAATATCACAATAATCCTACCACTGAGATCAAATACATCCACCAAACCTAGTAGCTGAACCCATCAAATCCACGATAAGCACCACAAGAATCGCAACTTGGAAGAAATAACACTATAATCGACCAAACAAGATAGTGATAGATCACACCAACTATCACAGCCTGGGTTCCCCACGTGTGTCTCTCGAATGTCAACAAAACACTCCTGACTAGGACGCTTGGTTTGCGCATCTCACTCTTCACTTGAAACAAAATCAGTATACATTAAATAAAGTAAATATAACAAAATCATGATTTCTATATTAGGAGTCAGGGCATAATAATGATAATACATGTATGTATGTGTGTGTATATATATATATATATATATATATATATATATATATATATATATATATACACACACATATATATATGTGTGTGTGTATATACAGGTAATTTCCATGATTCATGTAAGGCATCTGGTTAGACAGTTCTTTCAGTGGGTCGTTTGGTCTATTGGATTCATTTCCGGGTCTGTCAATCTGACAGCTTGGGTTCGAGTCCCGGTCAGGGATGTAAAATTTGTCTATGTATATGTATATCTATCTATCTATATATCTATCTATATATATATATATATATATATATAATGCGTTACTTCTTTCTACCATCTTTCTCACATAGATATAACCTCGGTAATAGGTATAACCTGATTTGGGACCTGAAATTCTGATTAATTGCTGCCGAGTGCCCAAGGGAATTGGGCACTCTATCACTGCTCTGATATGAGCACATAGGTAATTTCCATGATGCATGTAAGGCATCTGGTTAGACAGTTCTTTTAGTGGGTTGTTTGGTCTATTGGATTCAGGGCCGGGTCTGTCAATCTGACGGCTCAGGTTCGAGTCTTGGTCAGGGAGGTAAAATTTGTATATATATATATATATATATATATATATATATATATATATATATATATATATATATATATATATATAATGCATTACTCAATTCTACCATCTTTCTCATAATACATATACATATATATATATATATATATGTATATATATATGTATATATATATATATATATATATATATATATATATTAATTTGTATTTCAATAGATGCATACTATAAATGAAAAGAACTATAACATTATAAAACTTATAAATCATCACAAGCACTTAAATCTCGACGTTATATGACTTTAGTGACTCCCTCTTAATTTTCTGCTGCAGGTCACGAACTGCATCCTCTTAGGATATTCGGACGAGCTGACCACATACCCAGAATTGGTCGTTACCGCGTGGGCTAATCACAGAGTCGGGCAGCTCTCTGCCCAATGAGAAGAGTTCACCCCTGCCTTTAAAGTGACCCAGGATCTCGCCTCAAAATAGGTCTTATTAGATTCAGACAGAAATAGTTCAGCCCTCGTGTCGAAATTACTTCCTCTTCCTTCGCCTCCTCCTCAATATTTCCAGGTAGACAAGTGTCTAGTGCCTTAGTGACTTAATTCATATACTTTGCATTGTCAGTGTTTCCTTAGTATTCTTGACATAACTATAGCTCAGATTTCGTTAGCTTTGCGATTGGTTTATCTTCCTATTGTGTGTATATATCGTACCCTTTTGTTGTAAATAATGTTATACATCTTGAGTTATAATATATTGTAATTATTATTTAGCTACCGTGTTTCACATCACCCTTAATTTATTATGTGTGGGTACTTAGAAACATCTCTATACCATCACATTTTCTGGTGGCAGTGCAAGATAAGAACCTCACGTCATTAATTAATTATAAATAACGTTTTTAATTATAAATATTCGTAGACCGCTCACTACAAATCTATTGCTTCTATGGGTGATTCGTGCCAAAAAATGATAGGACCTAGTTTCTATCTTTTTTTTTGCACAATTTAGACATACTACTGGCTCTTTGTTCTATTTTTTTTCACTGCATAACATAGTGATATCTGGAGAAAAACTTACTCCATTTAGGTTAAAAATATAGAATTTTAACCTATTTTTTATTTAAGTCGTGAACCGCTCGCGCGTACTTAAATAATCTTTGTCTATCCCACCTCATACAGTAACGGTTGGAATAACTTATTGCCACTTTATTATTGTCTAACTGTATTGTTACGCCGGTCACCCCACCTCTCACCTACCAACACCAGGCAGGCTAGGCAGACGGCGTGCTAACCACAGGGTCGTGAACACAGAACAACTCCAAGAAGCACCGAGCACCACAGTGTCCCAGAACACCTCGAGGGGAAACCACACGAGGCGAGGCAAGTAAACACAATTACACGTCTAATCTTTATTTACACTAGTTCTTTACCCGTACACTTTTCTATAGGCACAATACAGGGGGGAAACCAGCACATCACACTACACAATACAGCTTATAATAGGGCAACACAAAGTATATCAGATCACAAGGGGCACTCGCGAGGTCTTCCCAGGAGCAGCACCAAACTGCGTCTGTCCTGGCCCCGTTCCTCCGCTCCTCTCGCCCAGACAGTTGCACCATGCTCTCCTGTTGACACATGTTTCGCACAGAGACAAAGACACACTGGCATAGCAGTATATTTGTGATTGTGAACAACATCAGCACTAAGACGAACACGACAATCTCGCAGTGAAGCTACTACTTCTTTCCTTTCAGCAATTGAAGGTAAGTCACTCTAAGGTTGCTAGATACATGTATCTCCTGTGTTTCCCTACCCCTACCCCCCTCCCCATTGCATTTTTTCTGCCTTTTTATAGTAAAATCCACCACCGTAATTTTCCCCCGCCCTTAATCCCACGCATTCTCATCTATTCTCACTTTGTTAATAAGTGATATTTTTTCATACGTGTGGCTTCGTTAATTTCACTATATGACATTTCGTTAAGATCCAGTGACGTAATCATTTCACATCAATATTTATATGTCTTCCGATGTGTACGTTATTCGTTGTCTTTGTTATGCTACAAATATTTAACAATATTCTACTTTTCTCTCACGTTGCTATTGATGGCGTTTCAACATTATTCGTACTCTCGTAGAAATTCACATAAAGGTGTGACAGTAGTCGTTCATACGAAGCCGATAAAATGACTATGTTTCGTTTACTTATTCTATTATTCTACGCTTTGATTTCTCTGTGTTATCTTGTGCGAACTTTCAATGATATTTTCTACTTGCAAAGTGATTTGTTTTCCTGTACATTAGTTGAGTTAATAACTGTAAAACACATCATATTCTTATGGCAATAACATCGAAATTTCTTGTGGAAATCCTAATATATGTGTGATTTTCCTAAGTTTTCGTTTCTATCGAAATTTAACTTGTCGAATTTCTTCGAACAAAACTATATTCGGTAACTGCATGTCTCAAATTCGTCATTTCATCTCGTGTAATTTTTTTTTCTTGTGAATTCACATATTTTCCTTTTTCTTGAATATGATTTATACTATGTATTTGTATAAATGTAATGCTCCTTTCATTAGCATTTATTATATTCGTCTTTTATTATAGGAAATATAACATATATTTCTTTTAGTTTGCTTCAGTATCTATTTAATTAAATGTATTTTACATCTGACCAGGCCGTGCCTGACCTCACTTGACCCGTGACCCATCTTGAAAAGGTGCAAAAATTCTAGCGACCGCTCCATCTCTTGTGGTCAAATTCATGACCGCGTTAATTTAGAAAATTGTATCACCACATGTGACCTCATCGTATGTCATTCCTATCCTACACTATCTCAATTGAGATTTATATATGTCTTATCCATGCAATTTTCTCTACATTTTCATTTATTTTATTGTCTGCAAATACGTTTGTACGGTTATTTTACCTAATTCTATTTATTAATGCATGACTATATACATCCATATTTCTATAACATCGTTTGTCACTTGAGATTCGATTAACGGTCACTAACTGACCTCACTGTACTGTCACCTTGTAACCCGATAATTGGATTAACAATTCATACTATCTGTGTGAAATTCTATATTTCTCAACATTTGATAGTCAATGTGTTTGATAATTGTGTTTACTTATATCGCTTTATGCAATTATGTTAGTTAATTTATTACAATCTTTATGGCAATTGTTTCATATCTTAACATAGTTTCATGTTTCATCACTTCATATTATGATTTATCCTCTCATTTAGCTAGAAATGTTAACAGATGCAAGTTCATTTCTTAGTTTTATTCATATTGCATTGTCTAGTCATACTCGACTATATTTACCTTTTAAATTGCATTATTAATTATTTCATCATTTAAATGCAAGTAACTTTAATCATCATATGATATGATTGTCATTATTTTTTATTTAAGCATTTGGCAACTTCGACAATATGAAGCAAATATGTTATCATCATAGGCCTCTCCGAGTTTCCGACCTTCAAAATATTTCATTGGTCTACCGGAACGCTAATATATTATCATTATATTACTGAACGAAACGTTCATTAGGGCAGTAGGAAAAGGTTCATTTATCATTTCATATTTTATTGCTTTTCAGTTTAATTTTGCCTTTATCCAGCCACTGTACCTCACTTATCGGGCCATCATTACATGACGCCCATTGCATATACATCTCACACCCTA